>NC_092646.1:56775196-57075196 GCF_039555335.1 Amphiura filiformis | reverse complement strand
CATAAATTGGAAGAAAATGAGTAGGCCTACTTGCAGGAAGCAGCTCGGCTCATGAGGTCAACGGCCGAGAGTCAACGCGTGATACGCGTCATCTTTTGCGCTCCGCGTGAGATGGGCGCCGTGACATGCGCGTGCACGCAACACTAGCAAATCGTGGATCGTGTTAATTGGGTTCCAACGCTGCGTAAAGCAGCTTGTTTATGCCCTGCGTACTGGTCATAAACGGTATTTATGACCAGCAAAAAAGGGCGCAAATCCAATCAGAAACGTCGTTATATCGTGAGTAGGCCTATGTATGAATAAATTAGAGGTTAATAACTGCGCATCGGTTATTTGGAGGGCATTGTGAAAAATCTAAACATTTTGCCTTTGGAACCGAGGAATATCCCGAGGTCCAAAGCAAAATGTTTAGATTTTTCACAATGCCCGACATATTACCGATGCAAAGTTATTAACCTCATTCATAACCGTCACTTTGATCCCTTAACTTTACAAAATAATACAAAATGTTCCTCAAAAGTTTGTAAAAATAAACTATTTTTACATCTTCCCTTTCCCAAAATCGATCAGGCTAAAACAAGACGACCAATAATAAAAGTGCGTATCAGAATCTGTGCAAATATGGTAGCGCGCAATCCAAATACGGCAGCCAGCGCGCGCGCAGTTTGTTGGACGCACAATACGGCGCACGCAGAAGTCAATTGTGTGCGCCATTGGAACAATTACGCATTTTGCGGTCAATTGTGAGATATTAATGACCTCGATTTGCGTTCGCGTTTTCGCAAATAATAAGATATGATTGGATCGCACGCATCGCGTTTATTAATGAGGTTATGAATAATAATTAACAACCTGTGTGACCTATCCATTCATACATGGTCATGTGTCAAGTTACTTGGGACCCAAAATACCCGGTGGTGTTACATTTTGCTCTCCTCTTATCTTTCTGATTTAACTTGTTGTCACAAAGCTATTCTTGATCTAAATGCATCAAGTTTGGGCTCATTATACAGCTTGATAATTCAAATTAGTTTCACAATTTGGAATTCAATTTTGTTTAAGGGGGTACTACACCCCTGCCCAATTTTGTGCCTATTTTTGCATTTTTCTCAAAAATGATAGCACATACGGTATTGGAGACAATAAGTAAGATATATAAATTATAGGGGCAAGGACTACAACTACTGCACTGAAAACTCAGCAACTCAAGACAAGTAGTTATTGATTTATTGATCAAATATTGTTTTCCCGCATTTTTGACTGTAACTCCACACAACTCGTCGGCCGTATCACATACTGACGTATTCGACATTATTAACATTTTTTAGAAAATTGGCATATTAGTTTGTTATGTTCTAATCTATATATTCACCAAAAAACCATGGTAAAGGAATACATATCATCCATCCGTCCTGGTTAAAAAAAATTTTTTTGGGTCAACAAATTCATACTGCAGTTACTGTCCGTTTTCCTATACACAATACACAGTGCTCTCACCATTGACGCGCGACCTTGTTTAGAAGTATAGGCATTTGCCTAGTTAACATCACTGTGTGAAAAATAACCGGCCAATATTTAAAGTATTCTCCAAACTTCTAGCAAATATATTTCTCTAACATGACCTAAAATTACAGCTAGGTTAGATGTTCAGAAATAGTCGCACTTTGGTAAAATATGAGTGAGGGCAAGGCATAGCAAGCTCATAGAGCAACTCCCCGTGTTAATTGAATGGAGATTTGACCGAAAATATTGGTAACGGACCGATCACTTCTGAAGGATGCCACAAAAAACGGTACAAGCTACATTTAAAGTATTCTATGAAATTCTAGAAAATATAGTTTTGTAACATGTCCTAAATTTTGAGCTAATTTAGGTGTTTGGAAATAGTCGCACTTTTGTGTTTTAGGAAGGATATGTAAACGACAGATAACACCAAAAAAATATGAAGAAATTATTTCCAAACCGTGTTAAGTCAACAATCATTATGTTGCTCATTTTCAAGAATGCTGGTTGACAATAAGCATACCATTGTCTCATTTCGTGAACAAAGGTCCACATACCATTGTTGCCTTGCGTTTCCTTTATAATCGGTTACCCAACTGAAACTATATAATACCAGCTCATTGCGATACCGCACATGTAAAACAGACACATGTGCACAACCAGAGAAGATCTGATTTAATCAGTTGAGCTGTTTTCAATGAGTGTTATCTTGGTTTAATAGCTTTTAATGGGGTTTAAGTCCTGCAAAGGTCGAAGTGAATTCTACTGTCATGACTGTAGAGATGACTGCATCATGTACAAAAAATTTCCGTCAGCAAACCATACTGTACACCCCCCGAATCATATTGGTCTAGCGACGCCCCTGCATATGACACATGGCCACATTCATTGCTCACTGGATCATCACCTGTGTTTTCATTATCATATTTTTATGGTAAAAAATAATTACAAATTAAGTGTAATTTGATATCATTATTTGTAAATGTCTTTTTAATACTATCCTATACATGTAAGGCCAAATAAAAAAAAAACATGTTTCACGTCCCCTCCCGCTTCCTTTTTTGAGGTTTCTTCAATTTTATTTTTATTTTTTGAAATTCAATTATATCTTTTCAAAAATATGTCTAGGAAGTAGAGATGCTTTCTATAGCCTTGGTAATATACAAGAAACAGTTTTATAAGGTTTTGTGATAGTTAGAGGGGCCTATCTCTCAGAACAACAAATAAAAAGAGGCCTCCTCCTTTTCCAGGCATTATTGTATACGCTAAATCAGCTCTAACTATTTACACTGGTTTTGCAATAAAAAATAAAAAATAAAAAGCCCCCTCTTCCTCTTTTTTTTCAAAAACCCGGACGTGAAACATGTTTTTTATTTTACTTTGCCTAATGTAAGAAACTGAAAATTTAAAATTTCCGAGTTCTGAGTGATTTTGCTTCATCGCATCACATATTATAAAATAACATGTAAACTGCCAATTTTGAGGGTATCTTCAAGTATACAGGCGCGTACCTTTATTCAACATCATCTCCAAACGTTTCTGATCAATTTGATATAAGTGTTATTGTTGAATTTTTCCGGAAAATAATGATGGTTGAATATATCCCACAAGCTGTTGTGGTGATATGTAACACGTGGGTAAGCTTAACCCTGCTATTAACCGTAAGCAATGTCTGAACCATCATCTCCGCTACATCAGTTGGCGTCACAATTTGTGTAGAAATATCATCTCCGTCACATCACCATCATCTCCATCACATCACCGGATCTTGAGCGAAGTCCAGTTTAGTTTATCAGAAAATGCTTACCAATTCTAAACCTTCTCATCTGTATGAATTTCATTTTCAAGTTGTGTGAAAACATTACTGAAATCAAATTTATCGGTGCAATTATGAAGGAGATGATTCTCTATAGGAATTTGTGTAGAAATATCATCTCCGTCACATCACTATCATCTCCATCACAGCAATGTCATCTCCATCACAATTGTTGTTGACCTTTATTTGACCTTTGACCCAGACAACATGGAATTTACTATTTGGAAAATAATGTAATTGATATTGTATGTGTTTACTATGTCAATAGAAATTTATTTAGTTATTTCAAGCAAAATTATGAATATACTTAAGTTTGTATTAAAAAAATACCAACAGACATGACCTTTTCCGTACAGCCTGCCTCTCATTGTCCCAACTAAATGACGAAAGTACAAAATCATATTTTTTTTAAATGAAAAAAGCAAACATGAATCAAGCAACTTACAAGTTATCCATTAAACTCATAATTAAGAGTTTTAACAATTTTTTGTCCTTTTTTCCTTTTTGGCCTAAATGTGACGGAGATGATGCTCACCTGGCACAACCTGCATATTTCGCCCTCTATAATATAGAGGGCGCCCTTAAAGATTGCGCCAAATATTGTTTTCATGCACTAGAGACTTTCATCCTTACAGATATGTAAAGGAAACATTTTTATAATCATTTTCAAATTCATATTTGCCTATCTTCCAATAGTACACCTTTTCAGAGAATTACCCATATAACAGCCGGAATGTGTCCCTTTTTTGGCCCTTCTTACCACCAACTTGCAACTTATCACTACCAAATGAATGACCAAATCAAACTGGTTTCCGCGCCTATCAATGATATCTCTGTAACCTTCAAAAGTTGAGTGCCCCCGGGCAGCAGAGTACTAGTCCGGCTCGGCCAGGCATTTGGCACATTCTCCGATAAAGTGTTCAAAATGCCAAATATGTGTCGCCCATAGTTTCAAGTCGTATTCAGACTTGTTTCTTCAGAAAGAAATAACTTTTATTAATATAACTTATATGTAGGAGTTGCTTTTTTAAAATGTGTGAGGCTAGAGGTTGTAACATGCCTAGAAAGTATAAAACAATAAAGCTGATTATGCATGTCCATTGTTTTCCTCCATGTCGCCAGCCAAGGTGTGTTCAGTATAATGTGTCCCTGCTCTCTAAACATGCGCGCACATAATGGATTATAGGTACTTTTCATTAGCGGGTATGATGCCCTAATTATAAAGTATAAATCATCACAACACAGATTATTAAATTTTTCCAACAGGTCTTTTAGACTATGTCGCCAATATTGTTCACAGATACGTTACCATATTTCTAATGGATAACAATCTGTGAAAATAATTGGCTAGATGAATGTTCTCATATGTGATGGATCAAGCAGGCTCCATAGATATATGGAACAAAACTCAATGGTTTCAAAGTAAAAAAAATCAGGTCTATTAATGGCAAAAAGTCCTGACGTTACGTTCATGCCTTCACAGATACGTTACCTAAATTCTACTCCCCTCGGAAAAAACGATGTGATAAATTAAGCCAAATACTGATACCAGACTTTAGTACATTGGGTGATGACTGATCAAGTATGGGTATTAAGTCGGTCAGTTTTTACACTTGCACGATTAAGACAAAGATGGGAAAGGGTTTCACAGATACGTTACCACTGATACGTTACCCCCAATACGTACAAGTAATATTGCTCAAAAATGAAATATTGTTGAAAAATCACCCATGCATTGTTTTGTGTTCTTAAACTATTAGAGTTTACGATTCTGAATGAATTTTATGAATTCTTTGTGGTTGGCATTTTGTCATTCCTGAGACCAAACTTGGACGCTTTAACGGAGAATGGGCCATTTATTAATTGAATACATGATGAATCCAAAACCCACCCAAGTCCATGGGAAGTGATTTTGAGAAAAAAACCTGTGTATCATTTTAATTCCTTCAGTTAGATTTACCTGGTCAATATGGTAAGTTGTACGTGCAAATGGGTGGGTTAAACTGTATTACATTGTAGGTATGACGATTAGCATTTCAGGGACTTCGTGGGGTTCATTTTAAATTCTGGACTTGTGTGGTTTTTTGAATCATATACTAAGACAATAATGTTGGAATGAGATTACCACTAGTAAGATAATACAAAATAAAGCACACAGTTATGTATAACGTTGATAAGCATTCTGCCATGTAATATAAAACCACACATTTTCCTTGATTAAACCCATTTTTTCAAAAAGTCACTCTCCAGCAATGAATGTGTTACAAGTGGACTTTTATACATACTGGATTTCAATCAATGTGTTACAAGACTCAAATCATGGACTTGGGTTGATTCTTTCATACATGCTATTTTTCACATGCTCAATAGACACAGAGGATGAATTTGAGTTGTTCTTTCATACATATGACTGGCCTATGTATAGCAACACTTTCCCATACTCAATTTGCCAAAGTACGGACTTGGGTGGCTTTTGTATTCATATATTCAATTGCCACTGCGGACAAATTTTGAATCACGTGGCTTTACCAGAATTTGCCATTATGCATGTGTGACAGGGTCTGACTTGGGGTTTCTGTTTTCTACTGGCCCTTTGGGCAAGTGAGATATTGCTCATTTTTTTTCTAACGCAAAATCAAGCACAAGTAACAACCAAGTACAACCGACCAAGAAAAATAAACTATAAAATTGCTTCATTTAAAGCACAGAAGAGTAGCCAAATCGACCAAGTTTAATAGGGAAAGTACTGGTAATATGGCAAGGCTATTTTAATACCAATGATTTTGTTCAGAAATTAATATTCTTCTTGCACAGGATGGTAATTATGCCGAATACCATGTCATGCAAGACATACTGCCAACCTTACAAACTTTACGCTTTTTTACAGAATATTAAATGGCATCCGATTCTCACCAGATGGATTCCAGTTGTGATGAGAATATCTCCAAAAATAGTGTCACTTCAGAGAAACCATCAACACGTAAGTGGAGCAGTCATAATGGTAAAGAGGAGATCAACAATGCTTTGAAATCCGAAAAAAAATAATTGTAAAAGCTCTATGTCAAGTTTGTATTAACAAGGACTTCTTTTTCGAGAGGAGGCATTGGATAGAGCATACTGATGGTACTGGACAGAAGCCATTGAAATGTATATTTTGTAAGAAAAGCTTTGAATGCATTCCTGTTGAAACTACATTTAGATGTGCGTTTTCACAGTCTTCACAGGGCATGTTGAATTGAAGGAACATGAAGGCATTCACATCAAAGAGAAGCCTTTCAAATGTACATTTTGTAACAAAGGTTTCACATGGTCATTTGAATTAAAAATACATAAACGTATTCATAATGAGAAGCCTTTCAAATGTGCGTTTTGCTACACCAATTACTTACATGTATGTATATAGTTATGTTGACATTGCATTTAGATGTGCATTTTGTTTTGTTTTCACAGGGCCTGGTGAAGTGCCTGAACATTCTCAATGCAAATCGTCTAATCAAGCCTCTACATTGCCAGGTGATTCAGGTGATGGAATTGATCCTGAAGTGAAGCCTAATGAATTTGAAACTTTAAATAGAGCCTCCACGGAGTCTGGCTATATACTCAAATATACATGAAAGGATCCACACTGTGGAAAAGGCATGTATGTATTTAGATAGAGTCTACTCAGACTCGGAGTATGATGATATTTATGTAAAAGAGGAGCCATTAGATATTAGGTCTGAAAGTGAAGACTCCAACGAGCATGAAGAATCAAATTTTGAATTGAGGTCTTCAAACGGAGTCCCCACTGAACATGAGGGTATTGATATTAAAGAGGAGCCTTATGAATACAAATTTGAAAATGAGGCCTCAGTAGTGTCGGGTAACTCAAATGTAAATATAAGTATTGATACTGCAGAGAAGCCTTTGGAGGTAGGATCTTCAAATGGAGGCACTACAGAACATGATGATATTGACCTGAAAGAGGAGCCTTTTGAATGGGAATCTTCAAGTGAAGCCATCCCCGTGTCAGAGGAGACATTTGAATGTAAGTCTGAATGCGAGTCCTCCGCAGTATCAGATAACCCAAATGTAAGTGGGAGTATTCATACTGCAGAGAAGCCCTTTGAAGTTAGTTCATCAAATGGAGGATCCACACAGCATGATGACATTGACTTTAAAGTGGAGCCTTTTGAATGGGAATCTTCCCCGTTGTTAGATAACTGGAATGTAAATGAAATAACTCGCACCGAAGATGGTGGATCCACAGAGCATGCTAATAGTGATCTTAAAGGGGACCATTGTACAGAAACAGGCCATACTAAAGAGGAACATTTTGAGCGTTTATTACTATTAGGCAACGAAAATTTAGCAAGATCGGATCATTTGAAGGAACATGATTATGTTCATACTGAAGAATATTCTTTGAGATATAGTACATCTGGTGAAGCCTCTGTCGAGCATGACTGTATTGTTAAAGAGGAGCCTATGGAATGCAAGTCTGAAATTCTGGAGCCTTTTGAATGGGAATCTTCAAGTGAAGCCCCTGCAGTGTCAGATAATAAAAATGTGCATGTATTTGCAGATATTGAAACTAACATGACTAAAGAGAAGCCTGTTGACCATGTATTATGCGACAAAAGCTTCACAAGATCAGATCACTTGAAGAAACATGATTATGCTCTTATGAACACGACATCACTTGAATGTAAATATTGTTTCAAATGTTTCACTAAGTCAAGTGACTTGAAAAAGCACGAACTCAAGTGTAATGTTAAAAAGACATCCTTACTATGTCCGTTTTGCAACAAAGGCTTCACATCATTTGTTGACATGGAAAGGCATGAATGTATGCCTCCTACAGAGAAGCCCATTGAATACCCAAATTCTAACAAAGGCTTCACAACTTCAAGTAACTTGACAGAACATGAACGTATTCATACTAAAGAGAAACCTTACAAATGTACATTTTGTAACAAAGGCTTTACAGCGAGAAGTCACTTGGAAAGACATGAACGTAGTCATATTGGAGAGAGGCCTTTCAAATGTACATTTTGTAGCAAAGGGTTCACACGGTCAAGTCACTTAAAAGAACATGAACGTATTCACACTGGAGAGAAACCTTACAAATGTAAATTTTGTAACAAAGGGGTTACATTGGCATGTAACTTGAAAAGACATGAACGTAGTCATACTGGAGAGAAGCCTTTCAAATGTACATTTTGTAGCAAAGGTTTCACACGGTCAAGTACCTTGAAGGCCCATGAACGTATTCATACTACATGTAAAGAGAACCCGTTCAAATGTACATTTTGTAACCAGGGTTTCACACGGTCACATGTCTTGAAAAGACATAAATGTATTCGTACTGGAGAGAAGCGTTTCAAATGCAACTTTTGTAACAAGGGTTTCACATGGTCGTGTGACGTGAAACGTCATGAACGTATTCATAGTGGAGAGAAGGATTTTAAATGTACATTTTGTAGCAAAGGCTTTTCAAGTTCAAGTAACTTGAAAACACATGAACGTGTTCATACTGGACAGAAGCCTTACATCTGTACATATTGTGACAAAAGGTTTTCACGTTCTGGTGGTTTGAAAATACATGAACGTATTCATACTGGAGAGAAGCCTTTCAAATGTCAAGTTTGTAACAAAGGGTTTACATCGAAAAGTCACTTGAAGACACATGAAGGTATTCATGCTAAAGAGAAACCTTTCAAATGTACATTTTGTAGCAAAGGGTTTGCATTAACAAATCTCTTGAAAAAACATGAACGTATTCATACTGGAGGGAAGCCTTACATATGTACATTTTGTGGCAAAATGTTTTCATTTCTACAAAGCTTAAAAGTCCATGAACGTATTCATACTGGACAGAAGCCTTACATGTGTACATTTTGTGGCAAAGCGTTTTCAGTGCCAGGTGGCTTGAAAGTACATGAACGTATTCATACTGAAGAGAAGCCTTTCAAATGTCAAGTTTGTAACAAATTGTTTAGAGCGATAAGTAATTTGAAGACACATGAACGTATTCATGCTAAAGAGAAGCCTTTCACATGTACATTTTGTAGCAAAGGGTTTACAGAGAGGGGTTACTTGAAAACACATAAACGTATTCATACTGGAGAGAAGCCTTACATATGTACATTGTGTGGCAAAGGCTTTTCATCTTTAAATAGCCTCAAGTGCCATGAACGTATTCATACTGAAGAGAAGCCCTTCAAATGCAAAGTTTGTTACAAAGGCTTTGCACTGTCAGGTGCCTTGAAAAGACATGAACGTATTCATAGTAAAGAGAAGCCTTTCAAATGTCCAGTTTGTAACAAGGATTTCACACAATCAAGTCACTTGAAGGCACATGAAAGTATTCATACTACATGTAAAGAGAAGCCTTACAAGTGTACATTTTGTAACAAGGGTTTCACATGGTCGCATGTCTTGAAAAGACATGAACGTATCCATACTAAAGAGAAGCCTTTCGAATGCAAAATTTGTAGGAAAGGCTTTGCACAGTCAAGTGACTTGAAAAGACATGAACGTATTCATAGCAAAGAGAAGCCTTACATATGTACATTTTGTGGCAAAGGCTTTTCAGTTTTAAATAGCTTAAAGGGGCATGAACGTATTCATACTGAAGAGAAGCCTTTCAAATGCAAAGTTTGTTACAAAGGCTTTGCACTGTCAGGTGCCTTGAAAAGACATGAACGTATTCATACTAAAGAGAAGCCTTACAAGTGTACATTTTGTAACAAGGGCTTCACATGGTCGCATGTCTTGAAAAGCCATGAGCGTATGCATACTGGAGAGAAGCCTTTCAATTGCAAAATTTGTAGGAAAGGCTTTACACGGTCACATGACTTGAAAAGACATGAACGTATACATACTGGAGAGAAACCTTCCAAATGCAAAATTTGAAACAAGAGGTTTTATACAGTCAGGTAACTTGAAAATACATGAACATTTACATACTAAACCCTTTAAATGCAAATTCTGTAACAAAAGCTTTATACAGTCAAGCCACTTGAGACACATGAACGTATTCATACTAAAGAGAAGCCTTTCAAAAGTTTATTTTGTAACAAATGCTTCACAGTCAGGCCAATACTAAAGAGAAGCCTCATAAATGTAACTTTTGTGACAAAACCTTCGCATCATCAGGAGAAAAGACTGCGCATGAACGTATTCATACTACAGAGAAGCCTTTTGTATGCAAAGTTAGTAACAAAGACTTTACACGGTCAGGTAACATGAAAATACATGGACGTATTCACACTAAAGAGAAGTCTTTCAAATGCACATTTTGTAATTAATGCTTTTGTACGGTCAAGCAGCTTGAAAGTAGGCTACATGAACGTTTTCATACTGAGGAGAAGCCCTAATTAAAATGCAAATTTTGTGATAAGAGCTTCACATCTTCAAGAAACTGAAAAGACATGAGCACAGCGTTCATACTCAAGAAAACCCCCTTAAATGTTAAGTTTGTAACAAATGTTTTACAAAGTTTGAAGAAACATGAACGTATTCACACTGGAGAGAGGCCCACCTGTAACTAGGGTTTCACCCAATTATAGCACATGGAACAGTACACCATGATTTTTTTCCACTACGGTGACTTGTAAAAGCACCAACTCAACTTTACTGAGAAGAAGCTGTTTAAATGTAAATTTTGTAACAAAGGCTTCAAATATGCACATGATTTGGAAGTTGATAAACTGAAGATCTTCATATCAAAAAGACGCATTCGATGTCCGTTTTGTAACAGGCTTCACATCATTTACTGACATTGAAATACATGGATATATTCCCAAAGAGAAGCCTTTTGAATGCCCAAATTCTAGCAACTGATAAAGAATGAATACGTTTTAATGCTTTCAAGGAACAGAGCAGCACAGCAGCATTGTTTTTATTTTACAAATATTTTTGCAAAATATTTTGTAACATTAGAAAGTTTTCACAAATATTTTAGAATGCTACAAAATGTTATTAAGGGGGTACTATACCCATGGCCAATTTTGTGCCTATTTTTGCATTTTTCTCAAAAATTATGGCGCATTGGTGACAAGTAAGATATGTATATTATAGTGGCAAGGACTACAACTGCACTGAAAATTGTAACAGTGTAATTGTGTGGAGTTACAGTCAAAAATGAGGGAAAACCAGTATTTGATCAATAAATCAATATATAACTACCTGCCTTAAGGGATCTAGAATGAGCGTTTATGGCGTTTCGACAGTATTTTTTGTGGGACATGAGAGCACCTCAGACGTATCGAATTGCATTCTGAATACGAAGCATGTCTTTCTGATATCAAATAATTTTCATTTTTGAAATTCACGATATAATACAAATTTTATGACAAATTATTAAAATTTGATATTTTTCAAACTTTTGATATATAACAGTCCTCGAAATAAATTTTATAAATCTAATGATATATTCTTAAAGTGTATGTAGCTGGGAGGAAAAGCCGACGATCAATTGAAAATTTTGACCTTCTATATAAAAGATATGGATTTTTTCCCAAAAAGACCTATTTTTTTTGGTGTTTTGGGAAAAAAAATCCATATCTTCAATACGAAAGATCAAAAGTTTCAATTGATCGTCGGCTTTTCATCCCACCTACATACACTTTAAGTATAAATCATCAGATTTATAAAGTTTACTTTAAGTACTGTTAAATATCAAAAATATCAATTTTTAATGATTTGCCATAAAATGTGTATTACATTGCGAATTTCAAAAAATCCAAATTATTTGATATCAGGACATTCTTCGTATTCAGAATGCAATTCGATATGTCTGATGTGCTCTAATGTCCCACAATAAATACTGTCCAAACGTTCATACCCCTTCCCTAACTTGCTGAATTTTCAGTTGAGTAGTTGTAGTCCTTGCCCCTATAATATGCACAGTGTTGCCAAAACTTTTCAGCTCCAAGGCGCGGCACATTGGCTCGCCAAGCCGCGGTAAACGAGTCTCAAGTAGCCCAATTTTAAACTTCCTAAAAAGCGCCCAATGCCGAATATTTGGGCGGATTTACCCGAATTTCGGGTGCAAATCACCCAATTGGGCGGAAAAACACTTGAGCTCAAAACTTCCGGTACTTGATGGGAAGTTATTGACCGATCAATAAATGGTCACAAAAGCCATTGTAATTGCAATATCGATCTTCAGAGGGTCAAAACCTTTATAAATCGGCTAAATTGAAAGGAGAATACGTCAAATTACTGCCGCGCCCTGATACTGGCAAAAGTAGCCCAATTTTAGGCAAGTAGCGGCACGCTTTTTTGAGTAGCGGCAAGTGATCGCCGAGTAGCCCAATTGTGCGCCTAAGGCGCGGCGTTAGCATCACTGAATATGCATAATCTTACTTCAAGTGTCACCAATGCGCTATAATTTTTGAGAAAAAATGTTATACCGTTATATCACCGACGATAAAATGTTTTATGGCAACCTTTTGTATCCTTTTGCGAATGTATTTGTGAAAGCGTGTTGTGTTTGCTGGGTTTTTGCTATAAATGATTGAAAAACAGTTGCAGGGCGCAACAGTTATTGATGCCATGTGTTAGGATTTGCGGCTCCTTTGCGTCGGGTCATTTTAAATTTACAGTTGGCGTCAAAACCAGGCGATTGTCGGCAAAGGTAGTCAAAGCTATGTGATTGTCGGCAAATGGCAATAGTCATAAACGATTAATGTGTTACAAAATTGTGCTGCTGTTACGTAATAGACCTTTATAGTAGGTACTAGTAATTTTAAAAAAAATGCCAATGATGCAATCCCAACTATCGAAACAGGAATGCCATTCCAACATTTGCCCAATAATGCCAACTCTTGAAACAGGACTGGCATTCCAATATTGCCCCAATGTTGCAATACCAAATATCGAAACAGGAATGACAGTCCAACATTGGCCCAATGTTGCCAAGCCAACTATCGAAACCGGAATGACATTCCAACATTGGCCCAATGTTGCCATGCCAACTATCGAAACAGGAATATATTACATCGGCCCAATGTTAATTGCAATGCCAACTATGTATATTGACTCATATTGCATATATCCACAAAGGCCCAATGTTGCAATGCCAACTCAACATTGGGCCAATAATGGAATTCCAAAGGCCCGGGGGTACTCAAGTTTGATTTTGGTAGGGACGTGCCACTGAGAATTTGTAAGTGGACCCATAAATCATACCATTTTTTTCAAGAAATTTGGACCCCTGATACACCTAAAGTCAAAAATATCGGGCAAATTTAACCCAAATTGTCTTAGTTTCTACCAATTTTCCCAAATTTTTTTGGAAAATTTCAAAATTTTGGCTAGATTAAGGCAAAATTGGGATATTTTTCGAAAAAAAATTGAAATTTTTTTGAAAAAAGGATCCATTCATAATACCACTGGCAAAATTGGCTTAGAAAAAGTGGTCATACCAAAAGGCCAAAAATGCTACGGTACGCATATTATTAGCGGCACGTCCCCGTATGGTCATTTGTACTAAGTCCCCCCCCCGGCCCCTGGGTTCAAAGGATGCTGAAAAGATGGCAAAAAACCTTGGGTCAAAAAGGTCTGTCTCATAAGCTCCGATGTTCGGCACCAGAAGGATAAACAGAATCAGGATGTTGGGAATTTGTTAGCTTTTGTTGATAAAATATGTCCATTTCTTTGTCATTATTTTCAATTTAATATTTTCTACTCTGACATATCGATATCGCCGTGTGTTACCGTAGACGGCCATCTTGGATTGATACATGTCTTGTTCACTGCGAGTTTATTTTCACTGAATTGGACTTTTATTTTCTCACACGATAGTCCTTCAAAAATTCCAAAATAATGTTTTCACGTATTCATGATTTATGTAGATCATTTTAAATAGTTAGGGTTGGTTTTGACAACAAATATGAGACAGAAAGTAAATAAAATCAGCGGAAGTGGTGGCTCCTTTTTTTGTTTGTACACAAGGTGCATAGAAAATAATGACAACTGATTAATGTTCCATTGCCCCCTCCCCTGACCTTTAGCTACCTTTGTACATGCCAAATGTTTTGGATCCCAAGTTTGCAAAACCAAAAATGGTCTAGATACATGTTGCGAGCACAGCGAGCAGGAAAATTGCATATAGCCCTTTTTAGAATGTTTATTTATAAAGCGTCCATTAGGCCTACATATGAATGTGCGCACCATCATCGCTTGCCACCCCCCCCCGGCTTGCTAAAAATGACTTGCCCCCCTTTTCGGTTCGCCAAAAATGCTTGCGCCCCCATTTTAATTACTCTTCCATATGGCCATAGGGGTTATTGCACAGCCCTCCCCCAAGTATGGTCGACCTGTTGACCACTGAGGCGAATTTGGGTTGGACGGAATTGTAATGGACCGTGTCATAGAGGTATTGATGTCAGCCTCAAGTAAAAGGCGTATCTATCATGTTTATGTCAGCCTCACGTGAAAAGGCTGATGTTTACATTTATATGACTAAGTAATGGAGACCTACATGTATGTCGAGGCTAGTTTGTTATTTACCACCGTGTCCGTTCGCAACAGGATCTGTGTTTGCAATCAAGTAAGCCTGTAAATGCAAATTATACATGTATCTTCTACAATCACAGCATACGTAGACCAATTATCTGCTATGCATTTGATGTGATGAGTCGACGCCGTTCGCGCTGCAGATTTTGGACAGGGTTGATGTCATCAAGCCAAGCAAGGACGAGGTAGGATTACATGTATGCATGTAGGGGAAGGTGGGGCATAATTAGACTCGCTGAGTCTCATGGACGCCGTTCCTATGTCCATCAGACTCGTATTTCCCATTTTGGATGTCAATGGGAAATACACACTTAACGATTTGCGCCGGTTAGAAACTTGAAAAAAAATCTGTAAAATTTTATCAATGTATATAAAGTGGTACCAACCTTATTGTGCTTGCTAATTTAAGACTCGGTTGAAACAAAATTAAGGATCGAATGCATTTTAGTATACAAAAAGGCAAAATTATCGTCAAAGTTCTGCCGAAATCGGCACCCTTGCGAAGGGTTCAGAATTCGAATCGGGAACGAAAATATCCGATCTTTGCGATCAAAAACACAAAATTACAACTTTAAACATACTATTGGCAAAAGACATTATTACCAAACAATACAGAATAGAAAATTTGACATCATTTTCTCAAAATATTGAAAAAATTTGCTCACTAGACATCGAAAAAGTACGCAATCCAATTCCCGTTCAAACGCGTGGGAAACTGAAAGTGCGATAATCGTGACTAGGGCATAATGGAACACTTAACTTTGAGGATGCTCTGTGACGTCACCATAAGTAATATATGACTGTAAAAATTATATATTCAGTTGAAGTTTGTATTTACCTTTAATATACCATTAACCAATATAACTTGAATCTTAGGGGTGGTGCAATAATTATTTGTACTTCCCGGGTGAATTATAGGGGGGGCAAAGATTTTTGGCAGGCCAAAAGGGGGGGGGGGAAGCATTTTTGGCAGGTCGAAAGGGGGGTCAAGCGATTTTTGGCAGGTCGAAAGGGGGGGGCAAGCAATTTTGGCACAGATATTTTGGGCACCGCTTCTATATTAGGCCTACGCCCTAAAAAGGCGTGGAAAACGCGTTCTGAACACGCTCAAATATGCAAAATTTCCTGCTCGCTGTGCTCGCATTATATGTTAAGACAATTTTAAGGTTTTAAATTGGGTTCCCCAAAATCTTGCATGTGTAAGGGGGGGGGGACAAAGATTTTTGGCACGCTCAAAAGGGGGGGGCAAAGGTTTTTGGCACGTCGAAGGGGGGCAAAGGTTTTTGGCACGGCCAAAGGGGGGGGTTTTATTTTTGGCAGACCATTTTGAGAATTCACCCCCGGGTACACATAATTATTATGCCACCCCTTACAATTTTTTATAAAAATGAAGAAATATTTTCAACAAAAAAATCCGTTTTGCCCCACTATCGGGGCAAAACGGAACCCCCTATGGGCAAAACGGCACCCTGGGTGCAAACTTATATTAGTTGTTCCATCGGTAGGCCCTAGTCCTAGTTATATGTAGGCCTATATTCAGTTACAATATTAGGCCGTGTAAAATTAATATTTTGGTTCTCGTCCCCTCCCTCCTCAATTTCTGGGATTTGTCAGATTTTTTTTTTTATTTTTAGATTTTTCAATTTTTTTAGACTTTGGAATGATTTATGAAATCTTCATACATATAAATAAGTTTATTAGAGAACAAGCATCACTTCCAAGTCTTTTTGTGGTACTCTAGGGGTTTATACCTCAGAATCTCACATTTGAAAAAAAAAAGGGCCTCATCGTTTCCTCCAGCACTGTTGGAGAAGACCGAAAACTACTGACAACGCTAATTTTACATTGAAAAAAAACACACCTCCCTCCCTCATCAATTCATGAAAATCCTCTGGACGAGAACCAAAACATTAATTTTATACGGCCTTAAGTGGGCCTATACCATCTCTGTGGAGTGAGTGGTTAAGTTCTTATAGGCCTAGTAGGCATAATATGTATGACCAATATTTGATTAGAAAGAAATATTCAGTAGGCTAACCATCTCTGTGGAGTAAGTGGTTAACTTTTAATCATTAATTCTATAGTAGGTCTAGTTATATGTTATATGTCTATGTTTCAGCGAAGTGTTTACCATGTTCGAGTAGGCCCCTAGATAACGCCTACATTTCCTTGAGTGAAGACAAGTTATGCCCAATTGGGGCAAAACGGAACCCATCTGTGGGACAAAACGCCCGGGGCAAAACGGAACCCTGTTCCATTATGCCCCGCACCTAGGGTTCCGTTTTGCCCCATACCGTACCCGATTTTTTAGAAATTGGTTGCATGCATAATACATCGTAGCATATAGGCCATGCACTTAATCCAGCTCATGGCTAGTACCTTCGTGTTTACAATATACACAATTATTTGGGAATCGGATATTAAGTAAAATGTCAGCGCAGTAAACATCTACATATCTTACACCAGACGGGTAGTAATTTTTTGACTCGATCTTGCTCGAATGTCAGTGGATTGTTTCAGATAAAATTTTTGTTGTAAATCCTCGTAGCCATACTTGTGTTCCTCAATATAATTTGCATAGACGGCAGTATTGCCAAGGCCTTTTTTCCAGGTGGTTCCGCTTTTGCCCGGGGGTCCGTTGCCCCACCTCCTACCAGTTTCTGTTGTAGTAAATTTCAAACGTGTGAGGACTCAAGTTTTAGGAAGTGCCTTAGGTGTTCAGTGTTAGGCCTAAATGTTTTCATTATAAATGTCGCAAAATATTGATAGGGACGCACCATTAGATATTATCGGGGGGGGGGGCTAGGGAGTTTTTTGAAAAAAAAAAATTTGCCTCACTGATGAGTAAAAAAAAAAAATTGCCTCACTGATGAGTAGAAAAAAAATTTTTGCCTCATTGATGAGCAAAAAAAAAAAATTTCCCCTACCCAGCTCTGTATAAAGGTATACATTAAAATTGAAAAAAAACAACTTCGCCGCCAAAGGCGGCGAAAAAAAAAAAATTTGCCTCCAAAGGCAGCGAAAAAAAAAAATTCGTTACTTCAGCGTGCCAAAAAAAAAATTTTCTGCCTGACCCAAACTCCCTAGCCCCCCCCCGTAATATCTAATGGTGCGTCCCATAGGGCCTATTGACAATAATTACACAACCTGTTTGAGACCTAAAGCCTATCCATTTATTAAATAGGTATGCCAGGTGAATTCAAATTTGCCATCAAACTGCATCATTTTATATCAAATTAAAGCCATTGAGTAAGGGACCGTACACAAACACTTGTTGGGGGGGGCTGATGCAAAAAGGTGGGACGGGCCCTGAAAAAGAAAAATTTTGACCCTCGGCCTAGGGGGCTGGAAAAAATGACCACAGATTTTCCTGGAAAAATTGAGTTTATATGATTTTCTATGGGGTTGACCCATAAAAAAAAAAAAAAAAAGGGGGCTAAAATGTTTGAAGTCTGTAAAGGGGGGCGGCGAACAATTTTCATGATAAATTTTTCTTGCATCAGACCCCCTTACAAGTGTTTGTGATCGGTTCCTAAAAACCCAAAACTGAAAACCGTTTTGCCATAGCACTTTCCGTTGCAAAGTTACATCTTGTCAATTAAGATTGAATTTCATCAAAAATATTCAGCCAATAGGCCTATTTAATGCATAACACCCCCCCCCAAAAAAAACCCATCATTGTCTCATGATAGTGCAGATTTTCTATGTGGAACTGCTATCAAAATACCTCTAAAATTCCATGTGCGATTGTCTCATCACTAAAAAAAAATCATATATTTGGGTCAAGTGAAGTGTAGACAACAAATTTATGTAGGATTCTTTTCTTATTTCTATGTATTTGCTTCTCATACATGAGCCGACGGCCATGAAAGCAAATGATTTTGTTCAGAAAATTAATATTCTTCTTGCACAGGATGGTAATTAGGACGAATACCATGTCATGCAAGACATACTGCCAACCTTACAAACTTTACGCTTTTTTTTTCAGAATATTAAATGGCATCCGATTCCGATCCTCTCCAGATGAATTCCAGTTGTGATGAGAATGTCTCCAAAAATAGTGTCACTGCAGAGAAACCATCAACATGTAAGTGGAGCAGTCGTACTAATGGTAATGGGGAGATCAACAATGCTTTGAAATCCGAAAATAATTATGGCTTAACTCTGAAACCCGTTTGTACTAAAATTGTAAAAGCGCTATGTCAGGTTTGTAATAAGGACTTCTTCTTCGATAGGAGGCATTGGATAGAGCACGCTGATGGTACTGGACAGAAGCCCTTGAAATGTATATTTTGTAAGAAAAGCTTTGAATGCATTCCTGTTGGAACTAGATTTAGATGTGCGTTTTGTGATAAAGTCTTCATAGGGCGTGTTGAATTGGAAGAACATCAAGGCATTCACATCAGACTGAGAGGAAAGCCTTTCAAATGTACTGTCTGTAACAAAGGTTTTAAATGGTCATTTGAATTGAAGATACACGAACGTATTCATAATGAGAAGCCTTTCAAATGTGCGTTTTGCTACACCAATTTCAGAAAGTTATATGATTGGAAAGAACATGTACTTACTCATAGTGTACTTTCTCATAGTTCTGTTGAATTCAGATGTACGTTTTGTGATAGAGGTTTCATAGGGCCTGATGAATTGAAGGAACATGAACGTATCCACACCAAAGAGAAGCCTTTTAAATGTAAATTCTGCAACACCAATTTCAGAAAGTTAGATCACTTGGAAAAACATGCACTAATTCATAGTAAGGAGAAGCCTGTAAAATGTAAGTTTTGTGGCAACGACTTCACCACTTCAAGCAGCAGGGATAAGGATGATGAGAGACAATCTAAAATAGAGGTGTTTACATGTTTTTGCAAATCTTGTAGTTATGGCTTCACATGGTCAGGGACAGGAAGCGTACTTGAGGAACAAACTAAAGATAAGCCTTTGAAATATAAGCGTTTAAGTACATTACTGACAGATTCTTTCAAATTAAATGGTATACGAATCAATGTGAGCACAATTGAAACAGAGGCTTCTCAATGCAAATCGTCAAATGAAGCCTCCACAAGGCCAGATAGCCCAGGTAATGGGATTGCTCCTGAAGTGAAGCCTAATGAATTTGAAACTTTAAATAAAACCTCAACGGAGTCTGGCCACTCAAATGCACATGGAAGGATTCACACTGTGGAAAAGGCTTTTGAATGCAGGTCGTTAGATAGAGACAACTCAGGTTCAGAGCATGACGGTATTTATGTAAAAGAGGAGCCGTTAGAGCCGTTAGAATTCAGGTCTGAAAGTGAAGCCTCCATCGATCATGAAGATGCAAGTTTTGAATTGAGGTCTTCAAACGGAGTCCTCACTGAGCATGAGGGTATTGACATTAAAAAGGAGCCTTACGAATACAAATCTGAAAATGAGGCCTCAGTAGTATCGGGTAACTCAAATGTAAATATAAGTATTGATACTGCAGAGAAGCCTTTGGAGGTAGGATCTTCAAATGGAGGCACTACAGATCATGATGATATTGACCTGAAAGAGGAGCCTTTTGAATGGGAATCTTCCCCGGTGTTAGATAACTGGAATGTAAATGAAAGAAGTCAAACTGTAGAAGCTGCTTTTGAATGTAGGTCATCTGGTGAAATCTATGCCGAACATGACGGCATTGATATTAAAGAGGAGCCTCTGGAATATGAATCTGAAAGTGAAGCCTCCGCAGTATCAGATAACTCGAATGTAAATGGAAGTATAAAAAGTACAGGGAAGGCTTTTGAAGGTAGATCTTCAAATGGAGGCACCACACAGCATGATGAAATTGACTTGAAAGAGGAGCCTTTTGAATGGGAATCTTCCCCGGTGTTAGATAACTGGAATGTAAGTGAAAGAAGTCAAACTGTAGAAGCCGCTTTTGAATGCATGTCATCTGGTGAAAGCTCTGCCGAGCATGACGGTATTGCTCTGAAAGAAGAGCCTTTGGGATGCAAGTCTGAAAGTGAAGCTTCCGCAGTATCAGATAACTCGAATGTAAATGGAAGTATAAAAAGTACAGTGAAGGCTTTTGAAGGTAGATCTTCAAATGGAGGCACCACAAAGCATGATGACATTGACTTTAAAGAGGAACCTTTTGAATGGGAATCTTCCGGATCCGCGTGTCGGATAACTGGAATGTAAATGAAAGAAGTAAAACTGCTGAAGCTGCTTTTGAATGCATGTCATCTGGTGAAAGCTCTGCCGAGCATGACGGTATTGCTCTTAAAGAAGAACCTTTGGGGTCCAAATCTGAAAGTGAAGCTTCCTCAGTATCAGACAACTCAAATGTAAATGGGAGTATTCATATCATAGTTAGGATTTCAGAAATTAGGGCTTCAAATGGTGGATCCACAGAGAATGCTGAGAGCGATCTTGAAAGGGGCCCTTTTGAAGAAATAAGTCATACTGAGGAGACAGGATCAGATCATTTGAAGGAACATGTTCATACTGAAGAGGTTTCTTTGGGATATAGGTCGTCTGATGAAGCCTCTACCGAGCATGACGGTATTGATCTTAAAGAGGAGCCTATGGAATGAAAGTCCGGGGGTGTCACTCCCATTGTGGCCTGAACACCATCCGCGATAATCAACTTTTGAAAAGCACCCTAAACAAGGATGGTAACACGGGCCTGTTTTCACACCCTAAACAGGGATTTTTCCTTGCATCAAATTTTATACCCTAAATTTCATTTCCGCGAATTAGCAATTGCAATTTTGCTACCCTTTTTCTAATTTTTCATGTTTTTGACACCCTAAACACGATACGCGCGTATCGTGTCTACCCACGAAAAACTACCCTTTTACGCGCGTTTTCATTATCGCGGATGGTGTACAGGCCACAATGGGAGTGACCCCCGGAATGAAAGTCTGAAATTCTGGAGCCTCTTGAATGGGAATCTTCAAGTGAAGCCTCCGCAGTATCAGATAATATAAATGTGCATGTATTTGGAGATATTGAAACTAAAGAGAAGTCTTTTGACTATTTATTATGCAACAAAAGCTTCACAAGATCAGATCACGTGAACGAACATGATTATGCTCTTATGAACATCTTTTGAATGTAAATATTGTGACAAATGCTTCACTACGTCAAGTGACTTGCAAAAACACGAGCTCAAGTACGAGAAGAAACCTTCCCAGTGTAAATATTGTAACACAGGCTTCAAACATGCACATAATTTGAAAAGTTCATGAAGATATTCATGTTAAGGGGGTACTACACCCCTTGATAAATTTATGTCTATATTTGCATTTTTTTCACAGCCTAATAACACACTGGTAACAAAAGTTATGTATATTATAGGGGCAAGGAATCCAATTACTACACTGGAATTTCAGTGACCTAAGACTAGCGGTTCGTTATTTATGATAAGAAATAAGGTACCGCTAGGATGTACCTCATTTCCTATCGTATATGCTGAACCGCTTGTCGTAAGTCACTGAAATTTCAGTGTAGTAATTGGAATCCTTGCCCCAATAATATACATAACGTTTGTTACCAGTATATTATTATTTTTGATAAAAATGCAAAAATAGTCACAAATTTACCACAGGGGTGCCCCTAAGACACCCTTGATATGTCCTGTTTCCAACAAAGGCTTCACAACATCTGTCTGTTGGCATAGAAAGGCATGAATGTGTCCCTCCTATGCCCAAATACTAACAAATGCTTCATAGAGTCAAGTCATTTAAAAACACAAATGACATTACAAGGGTTTTACACGATCTTTTCACTTGAAGCAACGTGAACGTATTCATAGTAAAGAGAAGCCCTACAAATGTACATGTTGCAACAAAAGCTTTAAAACAAAAGGTAACTTGAAGAGACATGAACTTATTCATTCTAAACATTCTAAACAGAAGCTTTTCAAATGTACATTTTGTAGCAAAGTGTTTACAAACTCAAGCAACAGGAAAGAACATGAACGTATTCATACTGAGGAGAAGCTTTTATAATGTACATTTTGTACACGATCTGTTTTACACGATGGGTTTTACACGATCACTTCACTTGAAGCAACATGAACGTATTCATAGTAAAGAGAAGCCTTTCAAATGTAAATGTTGTAACAAAGGCTTTACACAGTATGGTAACTTGAAGAGACATTAACATATTCATTCTAAACAGAAGCCTTTCAAATGTACCTTTTGTAACAAGGGTTTTACGCTGTTACGGCACATGAAACGCCATGAAAAAATGTGTCGCTAAGTTAAGTGGCTTGAAAAAACACGAACAATGAGAAGTCTTTAAAAATGTAATGCACATAATTCATGTTTCAGACAAGTTATCTATTAACGGATTCAGAAAGTTCATGAAGCTATTCATTTCGGAAAGACACATTTACATTTGAAGTCCGTTTTGTAACAAAGGCTTCACAACATTTACCAAAAACATGGAAATACATTCATGTATTCCTACTACAGAGATGCTTTTTGAATGCCCAACTTCTAAAACGCTTTTAAACTATGGAAACCCACTACAACAACATCGATAAAATGTCAAAATGTTATTGGAAAATATTTTTTTGCAAACATTTTTGCAAAAAATTTCTTTCAAAAACATTTTGCAAAATATTTTGTCTAACATGTTAGAAAGTTTTGCAGTAAGTTTTAACAAATATTTTAGAATGTTATTAACACATTTTATACCCGTTATATCACCCGACGTTAACACGTTTTCAGGCAACCTTTTGTATCCTTTTGCAAATGTTTTTGCGAAAACGTTTTGTGTTTGCTGAGTTTTTGCTATAAAAGATTGAAAAACAGTTGCAAGAATCAACAATTGAATATTGTGGTCATGTATTATGAAGTGGGTTCCTTTGCGTTTCGTCAATAAATTTCAAGGATTTCGCATCATTTTGCATTGAAATTTACAAACTAGACTCCATATAGCAAAAGTAAAAGTAAAGTGCCAAATCTTTTCAAAATTGGCCATTCAATTTCAGTAGGGGATCTTGAAGCAGGTGCAAAATATGGATGAAAACCCCAGGATGAAAACATCGAAAATGCAGCAGCTTCTCAAAAATATGAAACCGATTAAAACCGTAGCACCTAGTACCTATCAAAAAACAACCTTTGGTGCAAAGTAGAGGCAATGGCCCTCCCAAAATGTATAGGCCTACTTTTGTACTTTGACAGGGTTGCGCCTACACAGTCATGTATAGTTAATGTATACTGTATGTTAGTTACATTATACAAACATTTTAGTCCAATTGTGAGAATGCATAAAAATATTGCTTGGACTGCCCAAGACTTGCCCCTACTGAATTTTAGATACCATTTTAGTAGAAATGATTGGAATTTTTTCGTTCAAGAAAGGTTGTAAACCATGTGTTTGCTATTATGTCAATTATGAGTGTTTCAATGTACGATAATGCACGGTCCGTGACATTTACTGAAAAAATGAGCACATGTTCTGCTATTGGGTACAAAGTACAAAATTGAAATTGATAAGCTTTCAACATGTTCAAACTGTATCTTATTTAAAGATTTTATTCATTGTTCTTTATAGAAAAACACTGGATGCACATGCACGGTGACGTGTTTACATTCAGAACAACATCTGTTGATTCCCACCATGCCCACAGAGCAAAATAATACACAGTATCACTGAAAAAAAAAATGGGTGTCATTTGACACCACAAGGGGTGTTCAGATTTGGGTCCTCAGGCGAACATCCAAAGGTGTCACAGTGACACCTTTGAGTGTGGCATGACACCTTAAGGGTGTCTATTTGCTCTTGACACCTTTGGATGAACACCTGAGGACCCATATTTAAGGGTGTCAAATGACACCTCTAGAGGTGTAATGATTAACCTTTTAGGGTGTCCATTTGCTCTTGACACCTTTAGATGTTCGCCTCAGGACCCATTTGCAAGGGTGTCAAATGACACCTCAAGAGGTGTTATGGATAACCCTTTAGGGCATCAATTAACTATTGACACCTTTGGATGTTCACCGGAGGACTCACAGGGGTTTTGGATGTTGGCTCGAGGACCCATTTTGGAGGTTTCAAAATAGACGACTTGAAGGTGCACAAAAGGTGGATGTTTGCATCCATTTTGTGATTTGCAGCCTATCTATATACCTATAATGAAGGGTATAAGGCATGTTTCACATGAATGTTACCAAAAGGCATTGTTTTATTGTAGAGAAAAACTATAAATTGATTGATTTGATACTTGTAATCAAGAAATAAAAAAAAAAAACTGTGTTGTTTTGAATTCTATCTTTAAAAAGTGTTTCTAGGTTCAAATGTGTTGGTAATGTTACTATTTTTGGACTGTGTATGGGAAAGTTCTGTCTAAAAAATATTACCCTTAGCAATATATTCTACATGTACTAGGGATTTAATTTTATCTGACAGAAGGACAGTGTGTTGAACACCACTTTCTGTGATACATTGACATGTAGTTTAATATCCAATTACTGACTTTGTACATTAATTTCTGATAAAAACAATAATTTATGATGAAGATGACTGCTAATGTTACTTCTTGGACAGAAGTTCCCAAAATGGGTAAAATACTGTGAAACATGCCATAACTATTTCCACACGACACTGAAAATAATCAGACACACAGTTAATTTCTATTGCTGATGAGTACAATGTGTATTTCATTGCCAATTAAACTCTTCAGAAGTAATGTCCTTAGGTCAGAGAATAAATGTAGCTGCTGCCATGCATTCGCCTCGTATAACACAGGCGCTACATTTCTTTTGAGCGGAACCCAAGAGCGTCACATGAGAATTGTATTTAGGGGTGAGACAGCCTGAAAAGTGGACCTAACCCTCTTGACCCCAAAAAAGCTGACTATAGAAGTGAACCTTATGGCTGATTTGGGAAGGTGCTGTTGTGTACCCGTTAAAACCACTAAGTGAAAGCCGAGTGACTCAATGACAAAGATAATGGTATTGCGTGTTGCATATGAAACAATGCATGGCAGAGGCTGAAAACAATTCTTATTGTTAAATTTAAATTCATAGTCCATAGTAAGCTGTAACAGTGTTATTTGTCTAATACCTCACTGCTGGAAAACCATTGCAATAAGATTTCAGTAACTTTCTCAAGTACTTAAGAATAGTCAATGTACTTCTAGTCAAAAACCTCCTCCACTGAGTCATAACAGCAAATTACTTAAAATGATTACAACTGAAGTATTTTTACTTTTATTATAATTAAAAGTTTTAGAATGATTAGGTAAAAACAACAACAAAACAGTTTGTTACAACTTTCCGCACGCATAGCTTTAGAAATCAGATTTTGAGCGATCGCTTTTATTTTCCAGGATTTTGTGTTTTTATTTTATTTGCCTTTTTTACTAAAAAAAATTCATAGCGCTTAGGGTTTTTGACTAAAGGCTCAGTCACAACCGGGCGCACGCCCTTCGTGCTTTCATTGGAACGCTTTTGCAAGTCTTTCTGATGACTTCTCTACGACCTCCATGACCACCTTCCACCCAAAAGACGTAGAGGACGTGCGTCCAGTTGTCACCAAGCCATAAGGAAAGCTGAGACAAACTTTTTTGATTTACTTGGCCTTCATCAAGCACAATTATGAATGGTGATAATCTCCACAAAAGATGTGTACAGGTGCAATAATTCTGACCGAAAGGCTCATAAAAAGAGAAATCCTAATTTAAAATATGAATAATATTGTGACTTATGTTCAACTGTCAACTTCTAATCCCATCAATAATTGTAATGGGTGATTGGAATGTCCATAGGTGCATTTAGACAAATAATCCATAAATATTGAACAAGCACGATCATAACTTCTGTTCAATACTTATAGTAGAAAATGCTATGCATGACTTCAAGAAATATTTTTTTACCAGATAGTAAGTTGAGACTGATCAGAACAAGGGCAATTAATACAAAGCAACTTCGGATACAATTTAACAGTTAATATACATTATAAACTAAAGTGGGCCATACACGATCAATTTTATTGAGGCAATACTCCCAACGGCGGCCATCTCATGATTAATGTGTCGTCACTTTTGGGCATTGAGAAATCCAGGGAAAGGGTATCTGTTTTACACATTCTGAGTGGCCATCTCGGGTGTATTGCCTCAATAACATTGATCATGGGCCTCTTAAGTAGTAAGTACTTCCAAGTTTCAACAAATTAGTGATACAAATTACAATTTTACTTCAGCTTATTTTTATCCTTGTTAATAAACATTCTTCAACAGGCAAGACAATGGACTATTCCATTTGAAATCCCCCCTCTTGATGTTATTTGTACCTCAATTCTAGTTGAGATACACAGAGTCTAGATGGAAATATCCTCATGTGTCATCTCAATCTGAACTTCCAGTTGAACACTGTGCAATTTTCACATTTACCTGCATTCCGGACGATGCCCTATGAATAAAGTATCTTTGAATTAAAAAAAAAAGTTGGGAACATTTGAATTCCACCGGAAAGTATGGATTTCAAATTGATAAAGTTTGGATTTTGTTGGATCTGTAATGACTTAAACTGACAATTTGGATGGAATTCCACAATCTTAGACAGGGGAGGTGTGGATTTCAAATGGAATAGCCCAATTTGAACAAATAACTATAAGGTCAAACTTTTGTACACTTTCCCCTCCAATTTTGCACTTTTTCTCAATTGCTAATTGCAAATGATTATGTTAATAAAGCCAGCTATTTATATTGCAATAAGAACTTTCAAGTTTCATTCAAATTGAAGTGACATTCAAATTTCAATTTTATTTCAGCTAAATTTATCAGAGTTAATACACACACTCTTGAGGTCTACAGCCAATCCATTTGAAGAAATGAAGTTGCTTGACATGATTCACAACATCATCCCCACACTTCTTGTTGTTGGTTTGTTTTCTGTTTGTTTTTTTTTTTTGGGTTTTTTAAACATATTGTGATTTTGGTAACAAAATGTTGAGTTTTATTAAAATTCTGTGGTGAAATGGGTGCAAAAATCTCATGTATGTTAGGAGAAATCATCCAAAACACCCCCGCGCCAAAATGATAACTGTCCGCATCAAAACGATGCAGTTGTTGGCTGGCACATATAACTGCTTTTTATAGTAACAGCCATGAAAATCATCTATCCACATTATCCTTTTTATTGTTGAAGGAATATTGAGAAAATATTGCCATTATCAATAGAAAGGTTATACAAGTATGGGCTTTGCTTACCATCTCAAGTGGGGACTAACTAACTGGTAACAATGAGCTTCACACCTCATTGACGCCAATGCCTCGGAGTCGCCACTCATATGATGGGTTTGCATTTTAACAGTCAAAATGGGGAACATTTGCCAGTAGACAACTGTATCTTTTTGATATGGAAAATAACATAAGCATAATGTTCTGTTATTACTTCAAAGCAAGTTACAAGTTTGCAATTTTTTTTTTTTCACTTTGAATGAGACATTTATAATTAGATGAAAACTGACTTTATCTGAAAGTTTTAACAAAATTCATTTTCCAAAAGTTTCATGTCACCTGTAAGTTCAACTTTTGTACACTCAATACAAAATGTCACATTATGTTCATAAAAAGACATTCAACAGTGCCAAAGGGCACAGTCAGTGGAATGAAATATTAGTTCACAGTTCGCACAAATATATCTGTCCAGTGTCCATGCATATGTTACAGGTATAGCTTTGTTATTATGCAGTGCAGTCACTGGTTTGGCATCTGAACAACCTTAAATTCTAAAAATTCTCTCATAGTATACCAAACAGATGCAAGCTCCATCATGCTAGAAAGCAGCAGCAATAATGTGTAAACACCACAAAATAAGAAAATTCTGTACATTTTGCTTCACACATTAACACAACTGTTTAAATTTTAGACTCCTTTGATATTTGCAATAGTGGATGTTACATGTATCTCCTACTTGAAAAAAAAAAAACCCTTGTAAAGGTGCATGTTCTGATTTTTGCACATGGTGTTTCCTACTTTACATTGAGGCCCATCGCCAAAACAGTCATTTCAAATTTTGAGTGAAATCGCCCCAGTGGTATTCATACTATCCGCAAAAATGTGTATTTTGCTGTCCCATAGAAGACTGTGGGAATCGAAAGTGTGGTAACCACATTTTTGTGGTAATTAGCCACTTTTTTGTTCATAACATCCAAATTAAACAGAATTTGGGCCTAAAAGTTCACCACGGTAATGAGAAAAATACAAGCTTTCTACTGACACCCAAATCTCAATTTTCATGGGAGAAAGTTGAAGATGATTTTAGTGATCTGGTCAAGCACCTTTAACTATTAACTACTATTGCTTAAGCAATACATCTACACTTAACTGCAATATTCTGGAAAAATGGTAATTCCAAAAATTTCAAACTATTAAAATTCTTAAGAACTTTGTTGCATAATAAAAGATGTGTACAGGCAAGCAAAGCCATAAATTGAATTCTATTTGATATTATTTTTCCATAAAGATGCAGCACATTCAAAGGGCCCACTATTATAGTGAACACAACTTGTCTCTGCAGATTTACTCAAAACAGAATTTTCCAGGCTTAAAAAAATGAACCTTGTTTTCAAAAATTGATCAAGGCATTCATTTCTTTTTTATATACTTTGATCTCTTTTAAATTTTTTAAAGGCTCACTGACTAACATTGAAAATCGTAACATTGAAACATCGTTAATTAATACGATCAACTTTTATTACCTGACGCGAGGGATCAAAACCTCTTAGCTATACAGCAAGACTTTTTAATTTTCATCCATAAGTAAACCCTAATCCTGCTAAATTACTGTGCTTTGTCCACAAATTCAGAACACTATCAGGTGTCCTGGTGCGGTCAGCCAATTTGGCAATAAACTTCTGCATAAAGATTAATGTCTTAGAGTACTGTGGAGGGTAGCTAAGATGAAAGACATAGTGTACCCCAAGAGCCCCATGTATGCTTTATCAAGGGAATACCACTCCCTATTTTGACCTTTCTCCACAAATATCTGGTATGTTGATTTGGACATATCCTTATCCCCGTCCTTATCATTTACCAGAATAACAGCCGATGCACTTGCTGGTGATGTGGAGAACTGCATAAAGCTGCTGATATCTTCATTCAAATGGCCTGGTAAGGCTAGCAATGCAGTGTCTGTAAATTGTAAAATTATAGAAGATAAAAAACTTAATAATAAAGCAAATGTTAGGTTTCCCACAAATACATGCTGAAATGGCCACAAAGCAACAAGAACAGTATTGGTTATTCCGCCCCCTCCGACGCTTTCGCATACAATTCAATTCTGTCTTAAATTTCCACATTCTAGCCTGTAATTTTTGCCTTATGAACTAGAATTGAAACTACGGGGTATTCAGGCACATGTCAGAGGGACTTCAAAAGTAGTGTTCAGCATCACATCCACTTAGATCTGAAGCCATGTTATATCATCTCATATAACACGGCTAGGAACCAATGAAATTTTAAGAACTGTCTAAAGTGTTTAAAAATTTTGCATATACATGTACTAAGGTTGGAATCTGAATTTCAACCACGGTATAGAGGCCCTGCATGAAATTATCGATTGGCTCCAAACAAAGGATTTGAGCCGGTGTCCTTCACCGTAGTTATGGCGGAGTGCAGTCCATTCAATCAAATGTTGTCATCAACCTATTTGATCATAGTGCAGGGTTATGTGTGTGAGACGAACTGTCACGGTAGATTGCAATCATGCTTTTGTTGAATGCATTCGAGTAGTCCGCCATATTTACGGGATGATACGTCACATGCAAGGCCTGGATATCAAAAAAATTTAATTTGATTGATTTAAATTATGAAAATGTTCTGTCAATTAGGTCTTTTGCACTCCCATTTGTGTATAAGTTTTATTTAACAGAATGTTCAGCCTTACCCTGTTTACTGTCCTGTTTCATCCATCCTGAGATTTTGTTGGCTGCCGCATCTGTGATATGCTGTGAAGAACTTCTTTAATGTCCGGTTCCTCTATGGTTTCATATAGGTTCACTTCAGTAAGCCTGTGAAATTCTGCCATGATCTGCAAACAAAATTATTATAGAATTCTATCTTATCTTCTATGACTGGGGACGATCCGTTAGGGGGTGGTAACCCCCTCTGGTTTTACAAGGGTTACATAAACTCTTCATCCTTAACATTTACATTCTTACTTATTGTGACAATCCCTTATGGGGACTAAGGCTGTTGTCGACATGCCGCTTGTCGACATGGCCTGACATGTCAATATAATTTCCTTCAATTCGACAAAAGCAAACATGTCAAAATGGGCTTGACAAGCTGAAGGAAAACAGCGGCAACTAGGACTCCAAAAAAGAAGTAATTTACAGTTTGATTACAGTATATAAGGTCCCATTGTCAAAAAGTTTAAAACCACATGTTTTACTTTGTGTATTTGTAAACAGGTAAGCTTAACCTAAAACATACATATGAACTATTTAAATCGAAGTTTATAATTTTTAGAGCATGTTTTTGACAAACCAAAATTTGAAATATGTCGACAACTCCACATACATGTAGACATTATGCATCGAGATAAATTGATACCGACATGTTGACATGAAAAACATTTGCCGACAACAGCCTTAATATATGAGACCCATTGTACATACCTCATCTGCACAAAACAGCAATGGATACTTCTCTTTCACGCCTTTAATCGACATAGCTCCATCCACTACATCAACCCTACGCTACCGGAAAGTTTTCTCCATGCTGGTTCGAGTCAAGATGGGATCTTGCTGCTTCTTCTTCTTTGCATGACTAGCTTGCATTTGCTTGGTGAGAATGTTGATGCTAGTAGCATCTTCCCCTGCCCCCAATTCCGGTTTAAAATTCTTAACGCACCATACGTTCATTTCTTTTTCCTTTGCCGCCTTGCCATCTTCTGTTGGCTTCTTCCTCTTGTTAAGCATGACCTCTTCTTTGTCACTTTCGTGCCTTCTTCTATTGTTTTTGAACTTCTCACGAAGTTTGGTTTTGTAGAAACCCTGCAAGTAAAGAAAGTGCACGAGAAATAGTCAGGACACCTTAATTAATATAAATTGGGATAAACACTTATTACATTAATGCTAAACTCAGTTTTCGAAATAGAGGGGTTTAATTTACATGCACAAATGCATGTAAAGTTTGCTATGTGCATGCACATTTGGAGTGTGCACTGATATACATTTTGTGGGGTTTAGCCACTTTTTGATGGAAAAGGTTCAGTTGTGCATGTAACTTTTATTTTCTATTATTGATCACTGAAATCATTAAATCTAAATCATGTAATTATCAACATTGTGACCTCTCAAGTTAGTCCCCTGCTCCTAATAATAGATGGGGATGGGGTATTATACCCCTGCCCAGCAAAAAATTTGAATGCAAAACAAGTGGAACACATATTTACGCAATGCGTAAAATATCTGCATGGCAGTAATCCCCACATGTACACCTGCTGTCCTTCCATTAAAATCCATCAAAGCTAGTACAGGTATGTTGATGTAGCAACCAATATGCTAATTGCATACTTGACTATATTTCACTATTGTGTCCAAGTTCCATGAAAATCCATCAACGTATGTTGATGCAGCAACCAATTCGCCGGTGAAGTGGTTACGTGAACTCCTGGTAACTGGATCACGCTTTCTTCATAACAACAATAAAGGCCATATATACTTTGCACAGCAATCACATTGATCGTGGTTCAGAATTCGGAAAGCGTGATCCAGTTGACACGCAGATAAGACGCTTACACGTAACACTTCAATGGTGAATTATGAAACAGAGGGTTAATATTTTGTCACATACAAACAAACATGTGTCATACGGTGCACGATTTATAGTCCCTTCCGAATTACTTCAGCATGGATGACAAGACCTGGTGATTTTGTACAAAAGGAAGAAAACCATGACTTCAAAAATTGTCTCACTTACACTTGCATCCTGTCCCGCCATACCTCTCCCAAGATATGGGAATGTTGAGAGGAGTGCAGAAACCATTTGATCATACTGACTTGAAGTTGGATATCTGCAAAAAGATGTTTACAAATATCTGTGACTATTTCTTGATTTTCAATTTGGAAAAATAATAAACAACATGATAAAATGCAAAATTATGGTTATTATGGTTAAATTATTATTTAAACCTCTGCTCAACAATATGTGACATGATCAAGGGGAATGAGTCACATGTCGACCCTGGTCAAAAATGAGTTTTACACATGTTTCCAAAAAGGACATTTAGAGCTTTCAGAAACTGAAAACCCCATGTTGATCCAACTTTTCTTTGCAAAGTTATGTCAATTTATCAATCGCTGAAAACAATATAAAATAAAAGAATTTTAACACTTTCTTTGCTACATGTAATATCTCAAAATCAATAATAGCGACATCCGACTCATTCCCTTTGTCACATATATTCTTTTCCCGCTTTCTCTCTCTTCTTGGAATGTTTAGGTAGTTTCAGATTCCAAATTTAGATTCTATCGCACTAAGGGCAAAATTAAATTCTAGTGCACAAACCGAAAGATTGAAGACCTTTCAAAAATAAATAATATTAGCTTGGTAGAGTTAAAACAAAACATGCAGTACATTAAAAACCTCAGTCCTGTAAATGTTGGACAGAAACATATGTGTTGAATGCAGAGGATGATTCAACACCGGTCCCTGTCGCGATGCGAGGTCCCAACCCAGAGTGGGTCAGCTGCTGTACTTAGCACCCACCTTGAACGCCATGGGTGGGTAGATTTTATGTCCGGGCGCCTAATTTCAAGAAGGACCCGTCCGACTGGCCAGTAAGAATTTTGAGTGCTGTTAATTTTAGTATTTCGGCTAGTACATTGTATGCGATCAATTCGGGCTGGTAAGTTTTGCATGTTACCGGCCCGACTGGCTATAATTGTGGGTAAAAGAATAAGTACAGTGCTGCCCACGGTCAATGTGTACCCTACACGGAACTCTATGCACAAAATGTGAATGTATACAATTTTGGAAACCGTATTTTCACCATAAAAAAGTGAGGCGATTCCAGATTCATCTTGACAGACGAGTACTTATGACTGTGAAGCTTCGTCCCATGTAGTCAAAAGTGTATTCGCCTCTCAAAATTGACAAGTTTATTTCAGTTTCAAAACTCTTCCCACGGTTTTCAATGGCTGTTGCTCGCTGCTACATTTGTACAACGGTTGAAATTTATACCACTAGTTTACGCAATGCATGACGGACAGGTCTTGATACATCCTGTGTGTTTAATGTGTCTCTGCTAAAACAATTTACAGCCACATATTCAGAAGTGGTCAAAGTTGAAAGGCCCTACCCAATGTAATCTGAATATATTTTACTTACAAAGTGTACTTAGTTGCTTCTTCATATAAGCTTTCTAGTACTTTTGATCGGTCATGTCTGGTCAGTTTTTCTTGCTCCTTTAGTTTACCAAGATAGCAGTTGAAAACATAGTTGATTTGCACCTGAAAGGGTATGGCCACTCACACACTCTGCAATGATCAAACAGAAATGTAACTTATTTTAAAAACTTGATATATTCCAGCTTCAAGTAAAGCCCTACCTGTACTGTATGGCGCATAGGGCGGTGCCTATCGCCAATTCCATAATCCCGGCTAGGCAACAGGTCTGCTGAAAGCAGTTGAAGACTCAAAGAGAGGGTGCACTTTTATGTGTCATGTGCCTGTCAAACTACCCCTTATTTTTGGCAAATCCTACACCCATCGAGTCATTGACCTTGTTTTTCACCATTTTTATGTTCAAAGTGCATTCTTTAATAATAATAGCATTAATTTGTAAAAAAAAAGTCTTAAAATGTTTAAACAGCCAAGGTTCCGCCTCTCCATCAATATGCAAATTTTGAACATTATCAGAAAGTTATGGATCTTACTCTAGAAACTATCAATTGCTAACTTACACAGGCAATTTGAATCAAGGACTTTCATATGTTACACTTGATTGAAGTGCACATTTTGAATTTCGTGACTGCAGCCAGTACTGTATTAATCCCATAGAGAAACTGGCCACACTAAAATTGCTTGGGTGTGACTACCCCTACTTAAAATGAGGCTGTTGGGAATGCAAATTCCAGATCATATTGCATTCTGGTGGATATACATTCTTATTAAAATCCTCCTCTGTATATAAATAACCTTTATTCCACCTAATCACCACACTCTTTAAAAAACTTGATAATTTGTTATCATCTCTGTTGATACAGTTACTGTAAAATCAAGTCAAACAACCAAGTAGAAGAATCCAAAAGATCAATATAGTCCTTAAATGAAATGTGGTTCTGGTTTGTTTGAGATAGAGGTTTAATTTATTAAGTTTATGGGGAACATTTAAGAATTGCATTACTGGCAGGTCAGATGAGAAATAACCAGTTCATGTATTAAGGACTTGATTGATTTTTGCATTGTTTCTTTGCTGCAAATTACAAGAACCATGCACTTACTTTTCTTTTTTGCTGGGATGGTTGATTTAGCATCACCCTCACCACTGGTCTTCAGGTCTTCAAACTCATCATCACTCACTGTGACTGGCTCGAGTGCTAGCTCACCATTTTCCATCTCTACACCTGCGTCTGTAACTTCAGACAGGTCTTGTTCACACACTGGCTCTCCATTTTTCATCTCTTCACTTGCATTTCCAACTTCAGACTTCTCCAATTTCAGTTCTTCATCCCCGGTAACTATGACAACTGGCACAGTTGTAACCATTCTCAATTTCAAGCGCGAGGTGGAACCACTCCATCGATTTCGACATCAAGAAAGTCATTTATCCAGCCAGATTCAAATATTTGGAATATTACATCATGTACTATTCCAAAATGTTCCTTTGCTTTCTTAAAGACGTCCATCCAGCACACATCATCACCTTCCACGTCTATCAACTTGTTTGAATTGCCAAATGTGACATAAAACTGGTACTTTGCCATAACTGGTAAAGAAAATAACACTTGAAATATTAATTTCTGGTCAATAACAAACTGAAGTGTCATGTAAGTTCTCAGTCTCTATCAGCACTTACAAAGTGTTTCAGGACAATCAGTGACATGTTGTCCTTTTCATATATACCGAGTGGATGGTAATCAAGAAGCTTCTCTACTTCAACTAGCAGTGATGTTGGGGATTCCTCAACTTGATGTGCATGGTAGTGTCTTACATATGTTAAAGTCTGCAGAACTGTGCAATGGAGGAGGTCCTTTCCATTCACATGAAATACAGATCGAATTTTACCAAATTGATACTGGTCATTGTTATATGATAATAAAACTGCACATCCACATGAGTACTTGACTCCACATTTAGTGCAACTGGCAGCTTTGAAGATATATTGTGCACCTGTGAGTACTGGTTGAAGCTGGGCTTGTTCATCATCAGTCAGCGCTTGAACTCGAACTGCATTTCCCTTTACATACTCGACATCTGCTTCAAGTAGTTGGTCCTTTTCAAACTGTAGGTATTGCTTGAACTGATGTCCCGTTGCCAATGTAAGGCATATGTTCTTTCTATTTTTGCTTCTGTTCGCTATTTGTTTAAATTCATTGTGCTTTCTTTCCCATAAATTAGTACTAAATGCACTAAGTGGTCCAAAAAGCTTTGTCTGCTTCAAGTAATGTAGAGTAAAGTGGTCCTTTGCCCGCAAAGTATCCTCAAAAACTTCATGAAATGATTCATGGAACTCTACAATTTTCTCTCCCATGTATTCAATTTCCCCACATTCATAAGATTTGGCACATATACACTCAACCATGTCTGCTAATTTCAAGTACAACTCCCACACATCGTTGCCCTCAGGTACCTTATCTCCTATTAACAATGGCAGCATGCGCATTAGGAGCCAAGTTTCAGCAATGGTTGATTTGATCTTAAATTGTGCTATCTGTTCTGGCATGGGAGGGATAGGGTTGCTTCTATCACAAGATGCATATTCAAATTGTTCAATCCTTTCATTCAGTAGTTTCAGACTGAAATGGCGATCTTGGACAAGTGAGCAGACAATAATGGCAAGTCTAACTGAAACTACTCCACCTTCAAAAAGGTCATGCGCTATATCTGAAGGTAATGAGCATACAACATGGAAGTTTTCCAATTGATTAAGTGGTGAACGCCGCTTCACGCCAGTATACTGATGATAGATGTGGATGAACTTCAACTGTGTTCGCCTGTTCATTGTATCCCTCTTGATTTCTCCATGTAAAATCATCTTCTCTCAAACTCGTCTTCACTAACTCATTTGTACCAGTGCAGAACCTACACAATCTCAGTGAGGTGGAAAAGTTCTCTGGGAAACCTCCCATAAAATGTTGGGCCAAATTGTCTCCCACCACCAGTGCGAGAGTTCCATGAAAATGGAATTTCCGTCCATCATGATAGAATTCTATACCATCCGTTTCCAATGTCTTCAGGTCTGAGATAAGTCTTGCCAAGATGACTTCCAACCCATAGTGTTTTAAGTCTGTTACTTTGCACAAGCAAGCAAGCTGTACAATGTGCTGTTTTGACCTATATTTGGGTTCCAAGTTCCCTAGAAGGAAATAAAATCCTCCTAGTTTATATTCTCCACGATTTCGAAGGGGGTTTGCAACTTTAAATTCGTCAAAATAAAGATATATTTGAAGTGCTTTAGGGTATCTTTTAAAGAATTCATGGTCATTATAAAGCTGAGCATCTGTGAATGAAGAAATTCTTCCAGTTCCACATTGGTGTCCTTGGAAAACCTGAGCAAGGATATCATCATGTTGTAAAAGTGCCTTCAGACTTTGCAATATGGGTACATATTGGTAAGTATCTTCGGTCCTTTGACTTTCATTTTTCATTCCTAGCACAACTTTTTCTGGCGCAACAAAGTGTGTGCTATTTCTTTTTTTATTGTTCTCAAAGTTATATTGAGTATTGTACTTTCCTACTGCTTCAGCCAGGGGATCATTAAACTCGCTGATAATGTCATGAAGCTCTGGCACATCAATACCTTCTCTTCTACAGACAGTAGATACTTGAGAAGATAAATCACGCAACCTTTTTTCCATCATTTTTCTAACTTCTAGACCAATAAATTCACAGGCCTTGCCAGAAACCTTGTACTTTTCCCGAGCCTCCACAAATAAGTGTGAAACCAAATGTTTGTAATCAATTTGGTACTCTTCTGGTAATATCTGCTCTTCTTCCTCTTCTTCCAGTTCCTGATGATCAGAATCTCCATCATTTGACTGGTCACCATTGCCAGGTAAATTCTGCAGATTTCTCCTGAGTGGCAAATGTTGATCAGCAAAATCTTTATGTTTGCTCCTAATATGATTGACCAGTTTTCGAACCATTTTATAAGTTCTTCGGCACTCATTGACACCACATGTAATTTTGAAATCACGGTTAAGAACATGGTTATGTTTTAAATGTTTGATTAACTTATAGAAATGTCTGGATTCATAATCACAAAACTGACAGCCAAAAGCATCTTCCTGTTGATTGTCCATGGATTGAGTTCATTGCTTTAATGGTGTTCAGCTACTGAACCAACAATGTGTACACACTGTGAGACTAACAGCAACTGACCTGCTGCCCGACCTGCTGAAAGATTGGCTACAAGTCACCAACACCAACACCATCCACTGTACATGCAGACCTGGAAAATGAAGAAGAAAGATATAGGACTACTATATTGTATAAACCATTTTGCTGTTAATGCTGGAGTTAAGAATTTAAGATTAACCATCTCAACCTGTTTTCCTTCTGATTTTTGGATAGGCCTGTAGGTTGACAAGTTCATTATACATGTTTTAAATATTTTATTCTTAAAAGTTAAACATTGTTATCCTAAACTTTGTTCAACATAGATATGGACGTGATTGTGGTGTCATTTCCGGTATAGATTGCATTTTGTGTGCGATAAACTTTAAACACGCGCGTATTACGCCGCGATTCCAAGCGCCTTATTGTTACTCGCTTGAAGTACATAACCTCGCGGAAGTGACATCACGTCCAATCTCTATTATTTTTTCAAAAACGAATTCTAGATAAATGCTGATGAATGTAAAAATGTGTTTTTTGCACTTTAATCAAATCCACTGCCAAAATATGCAAAAGTGTTTTTTGCTGACGGACTCTGAACATTGATTGTGTAATACGCTCGCTTGTATTACGCAAATACAGAGGAGGCTTAAAGGCATTCCTACAATGCACTATGATTGGGAAATTTGATCAATATAACCTAATTTTAAAGGCAAAGTCCCCATTGCCACACACACAAAATGGTCATTTTAAAACAGCAGCCAATGAGCTAATAGTTGAGACTTAGGACTGATATTTGATTTTCTTACCGGAAACATTCATATTGTCCCACTGCATTAATTTTATTCCTAAGTCTCGATGTTATGAATGTTAAATAATAGGATGAAAACACCAGATATTTGCACACAATTCCAATGCAAGGCATGATCAACTGTACCATATGTGTACAAAAGCCAGACATACAAGGTCAGAAACCCCATTGGGTTGTGGGAATGTCTTTAAACATCCTCTGACGCAAATAAGTGCGGACAATTATCGGTGCGTACTACAATTTTCTTTGACCCTGCATGCACAAAAGATACTGCTAAGGTATTAAATTTTTTAAACTTTAAATGTGTAGTTTGCATGTTGATAATCTCCAGTGAAAAAATTTAAACATATTTACAGTAAAAAAATAGTGGTCTGTATTGGGTATGCAGGCTGCCGGGCTAAAGCATCGCCTTTGCGCTCCTATACGCTCAGTATTATATGCATAATACATGTACAAGCATGACATGAAACTTTCAATTTTTTTTTTGTATTGTATGAGTTGTAGATCTACTTGTGACCGATGAACGCAGTCAACGCACTGTGTTTACTTGTTTGTGTCTGAAATTTTATAAATAGGGTTATACTAGTTGTTGCTTTAAATGGTCGATTTTGAGTCATTCTCATGATTTGTGCATCTCATGGTAGGTGGATGAGGGAGCCAACATTGCGTGACGGTGCAAAATTCATGAAAAATTAAAAGTCGCCCACAACAACAGACAATCGATCACGTCGGCAGCAAATCAGGGCCCATCCTGGTGCATGCAAAGCAGTGAAATACGCTGGCAGATAGTTAAGTCGCGCTACAGAAATTGATTATAGTGTGCCAGTAGTAGTAAAACAATGATTTTATTTTTAGCAGGATCAGGATAGCGGACAAAACTTAGAATTTCACACCACAAATCATGAAAATGACTCAAAATCAACAATTTAAAGCAACAACTATAACCCTATTTATAAAATTTCAGACACAAACAAGTAAACACAGCGCACTCATCAGTCACAAGTAGATACAAAATCATAAAAAACAAAAAAAATTAAAACTTGTCAGAATGACTTGCTGTTAGGCTCATTGGAAAGAGCTCATCAAACTTAGAACTAAAGGAAGAAAAATGTTTGTGTTTTAAAATTTATGTCAGGTGGTCTGTAGCTTACATGTATTTGCTTCTCGAGAAATAGCGATTTCCTAAAAAAGTATTTTAAATGTATAAGCCAGTTCGCAAATTCAGAATCATGACACATGGGAAATATTTATGGATTTTTGGTAGATAAGGCCAAAAAAATTGTTTGTTTGTCCACGTCCGACCGACCGTGTACCCTGGTCCCGACCCCAGACAAACAAGTACCTAGACCAATGACTTTGGTTCACAGAGTGAAGCCGACACTGCTTAGCAACGACTTTGACAAGGACGCAAGCAAGCAGATATGTTCGCGTCACGGAACATGTCGCATTTGACGCGAGCGATAATGGCGCAAATGAGCGCCTTTCTCTCAGACATGAACGCTTATTTCTCCGTGTCCGACCACCGACCAAAATCACCTTGGATACGGGCTTCACCTCCGCTGTGCGCTGTGGTAAGTGATGGGCAGTCATAGGTCTAGGTGGTATTTTTTTGAATTTTTTTTTTTTGGGCATCGATGGGACATCATATAAAACAGTGGTTAGTATAAATTTAAAAAAAGAAAATGTAAAGAAAGTGAACAGTATAACATGCAGAACCATCTCAAGAGATAAACCAGTAAAGTGCTGTGTGTTTTGACTTATTTACCAGTCTTCAAATTGTCAGTTTCAAGTGCAATATCTGTTAAAAAAAAAAAAAATCCGACCTACCGACCCAACTATTTCATAAGCCTCTATGGACAAACAAACATTTTTTTTTGGCCTAAACAAGAGGAAGCTACTGCAGTTTCAATTACAGCAAACTTTGCACTTTCCTCAAAAATATATTTCAGAAAATTGCTTGATATCATCAGTTCCTACATTATGTATAATATTTCCTGTAAAATATAAGACCATCGTTGGCATTTAAGACCAAACTGTCTGCAAAATTCAAGAACAACTTCACCAACAGGATGTTTTTATGGAAACGGCAAAGTTCATCACATTGTAAATGTACAGCATCGATCGGTAAATATTACCTACAATGCATCATGATTCTGAATTTGCGAACTTAGGGCTTATTGTAAACTAACAGACTGGAATCAGAAAAACCTTTCTTGTTACCATACACAAAAGGCTAGAGCAAATATTGTACCGTCCAAAAAGGATTGTCAAGATGCAAGTCTTACAAAATGGCATTTCCTGAAAGACGTAAAAGTTTGTCGAAATTGGCCTACTTGGGCCAGCTTGGCGAGACCGGTAGTGTGAGCCGTTAACCCTCTCCTATTATGGGTCGTTGCCGAGTTCCTACGGAAGATCATTTAAAACAAACAAACTAGAGGTGAAGGGAAAACATATGGGAAATTACATGTAAAGAAATCAAATGAAGGAATGACGAACAAATGAATGAAGGAAGCAGGGAACAACAAAAGGATGCACGAAGGAACGAATGACAAAAGAACAACAAAAAAGAATGAATGAACAAAATGATGAACGAGAAAACAAATGTATAAAGGAACGATGAACAAACCTCAAACAAATGACAAATGAAGGAATGAACAACAAAAGAACTAACAAAACAAGAACGAACGAACAAATGATGAACGAAAAAACAAATATAAATAAATACCCCCACCCATGACACACACACAGTACACCCCCCTACAGTACACAAGAAAACTATACTAAGCTAAAATAATAGTTTCTCGATCATGAGAGCTCAATAGGCACGCAACGCCTACCACACACGCTTTGGGTAGCGCTGCATTTCCTGTGCGTGCACAATTGATCGCGCTTTTGTGTCATTCCACTAAACTTCCGACATTACGCAGTGCACGCAGTACCTTCATTCTCTCATGATCGAGAAACTATTACTTTAGCCTAAATGAGTCAGGATAATTAAAAATTAGGCCTAAAAAATAAATAATATTTTAAAAAGGTGATAATTGGTATGCATAACACCAACAAATAGTACTACTACACACATACGGTACATCAACAAACACATTATTGATTGGATCACACGTCATTCGTTCACAACACCGGCCTGCCCCCGGTCATGGCATGCATGCATGCATGATTTACTTGCACGACAGCCGCCATCTTGGATTTCTAGCAATCATGGCGATACTGTATTTTGATACCTTGGCAACGCAACTATAGCCAAAATAACAAATTCTCGATCATGAGAGGACGTACCTTCTGCGTCAGCGGATTACGCGCTCTCGCGACCTGCATGACCGAACCTTGACCTTGCCTAACAACGATCGGGTGATTGGTCAATTCTCAAAGCTGTGTTTGCGCCAGAGCGCCGGTCTTCGCGTAGTACGCCGACGCAAATAACTGTGCATACCCAAATTGGCTTTCATGATCGAGAATTTAATATTTTGGCTATACCTATAGCAGGAATTCCAATTGAATGAATGTACGCAGCTTTCAATAGCGTGACAAATTATTGCGTATACAGTGCAATGCACGCCAGCATGTGCAACTGTTCGCATGTAACGCGGAAGTGAATCCAACCATGCCAACACTGCACTGGTTAGCATTGTATCCAAGGTCGCATGCGTTCACGTTATACGCGATATACGATCGCGATGGATCGAGTGCAGCTGTTGAAAGCTGCGTTCATTCAATTGGAATTCCTACTATAACTTCCAGATCCCCATGTTCCAATTTCAGTAAGAAATGATAGGCCTACATACTACCACGACACTTTTTTACGTGCTCAGAAAGGTTTATAATTTCATCGGAAGCAAAAATTAAATTCGTGAACTTGCCTTTTCAGTTAATTTGTGCAGTAAAAGTCGGCAATGGCGCTGCGCTGTAGCACTTGTTTCATTAGATTTCATTAGATTAAAAAACGTACTTTATTGACCGTAGGCCCTACCTTATAGTCAAATGCAGCAAACCTTTGACGAGCGCGACTACCGTGATGTTGCAAATTCGGCACTAACAACGCGTACGGCGCACAGTTCATTCATAAATTTCCACTCGGCAACAGAAGATCGCCTCAGCAGCCAATCAGAGACAAGTGCGTCCAACGCAGTAAATATGTGATGTATACTTGCAATACGCGCTCGTCAAAGGTTTACTGCATTTGAATATAGCTTTGCAACAGTGCACAAACAATCATCAATTATGATGGGGATTTCAGATTTATGTTAGTCTTGACAAGGACTTGATAATGATACTAGTACTATATAGCTATATCAATCAACCTGATTGGATGAGAGAACAATTTTCGCTTGTGGTATTGCTACGTGGTGAGGTAAGCTTAAAAAGTGTAATTTACCGAATGATCAAACACATGCTCATATGCCTGTCACCACTTACCACAATCTCAAAATAATTGATGATTGTTATCTTTGGCACTGTATCTTTCTTAAAATACAATAAAAATGCAAGATTGAAACTTACTGCCGCTGAAAAACAGTTTTTCTTCTTCGTCCCGACTCGCATGAGATCGCTGATCATGCCGCCTCTCCTGATTGCAGACGAAAATGGAATTATGGAACTCACGTGACAGCTGCGGGCGCGAATTTGAGCACGCAAAGGTGTAATTGAATGGCACCTTTGGGGTTTAGAGTCTCGCGGAGAAATTTCAGGGACACCCTTTGAGTGTAATTTGACACCTAGATAGTATTTATGACACCTTTGCATTATCAAAACTTGTAGTTACGCCCTAGAGGTGTCATAAGTAGTATTCTAGATTCTCAGGAGCTATCAGAGTGGGGACTATTGACTCTTCAGAAGGTGTCTATTGACACTTAACGAGTGGCATTTTTGTCAGTATCTCTAAAGGTGTCAAATGACACCCAATATTTTTTTCAGTGTACCTATGCTAGAAAAACACACAAAACCTATCTTGCAAAACCTTTGTTTTAATTTTGTGTTATGATATCTTGTGGCACCTGTAATCAAGTTCGATAACATGAAACCAAAGGTTAATGTTAATGTAAATAAAGGACCACTCAACTTTGGAAGTGACTGTATATGTGCATTTCAATGAGCCCGGCGTTTAGTGAAGTCGAATACCGATGACCTCTTTAAGTCATACCCGATGACTCCCCCTTTTTTTAGGTACTTGGTGCGGCTACCCAATGAACACCTTTTCTAGGTGCGGCTACCCAATGACCCCCTTTATTTCTAGAATTGTAGGCCCTTTCATCAAAATGCCACAAAAGTAGACAAAAATAATAATGCGGAAACTTTCTCTTATTTCAACAAATTTGTTAAATTGGGAAATAGTGGAACAAGAGAAGAATTTTATTCATTTGTTTTAAAATTGTCCACCCGATGACCCTTTTTTGACATTTAATATCCAATGACTCCCTTTTTTCAAAATCTTATAGGGCCTACTAATGACCCCCTTTTTTCTGTTTTGTACGGTACCGATAGGCCCCTACTTCGGGACGCCGGTAGGCGCATACCCGTCACTTCCGTAAAGTTGAGTGCCCCCCCCCCCGGGTGTAGGCCTATTTAGCTCCTATAGCATGTCATTCACTTCTTAAGTAGACGCTCAGTTAACTAATCTCGCCTTCTCCCTCTGACCATTATACGGGATAAGATTTTGGCACAGCCAAAGGGGGGTGGGGTGGGTAAGCGTGTTTTGGCAGACCATTTTGTTAATAATATTATTGCACAGCCCCTAATCACTGATTCGAGTAGAAAAATAGGGCCTTGCTATCATATCACTGATATTCGAGTAGAACTTTTTTTTTTTTTTTTTTTTTTTCCCTGTACTTGGAACTGGCAGAGGGAGAAAAAACATACACAACCTTTACATGAAAATCAATATAATTTTGTTTTTAACAGCAGGTACAAAATATATAATCAACAGGTAGGCTACAAAGAAAGGACATAAGAGACAAAGACGACGGACAAAGAAATCGTTCACTCTCGCTCACATACAAAACACAAGCCCCAGTCTCGTGTCAGACAAGCACTCACACGGCCACACCCATCATACCCACACACACTGCTGATGATACCAAGACAATCATAATGTTATATTAAAAAAAAAAAAAAAAATGAAGAGAGAAATCACGAGGCTTCAAGATCAAGGGTCCATTTCTTAAAGTGCTGTCTGAGCTTCCCCTTGCTTTCAGCAATTTTATACTCACTATTCTTCTTAACTTTAACCAAATTTAAAAAGGCAACAAAATTGGGGTTGATTTGCTGGAATTTGCATCTGTGAATATAAAATTTCAGGCACAGAAAAAGAAAATTAATACAGCTATCATGTTCTGAGATATCTAAAATACCAAACATTTTTTCGAAATTTGAAAAATTAAAAGATTCCCTGAAACATTATTAATTAAAAACCCTAAATTATCCCACAAGGGGGAGACTTTTTCACATTCACAAAATAAGTGTAAAATGGTTTCAGGAAATTCATTACAAAAATAGCAATTAGGAGAATCAGCTCTACCAATTTTATGGAGAAACCCCGGGGAGAAACTGGTTGGTAGGCCTACAGATTGCCCTGTGAAAGAGCTTAAAATAAAATGACCTCAGCTGTGTTTCAATGGTGCATTTAAAGTTAACAGTATGAATACAATTCCAATCCACTTCATCCAAAACGAGCAGAGAATCCGCCCATTTATTTTCAACCTCAACAGCAGCATGATCCCTCAAAATAGAGTAGGCCTAAACATACTTAGGAACTTTATCTTCACTCACCAGAGAAGCTGAGATTTTATTGAAAACATTTCATGATAATATTCGAGTAGAACTTAGTCGAGCGCAACCGTTATCATTTGCTAATAAGAAAAACGGTTACACAACTACATTAATGATCAAAATGCACAGAAATATGCATGATTTTGGCTTGTCGGGCCCTATGGTCGACCTGTTGACCACTGGTGCGAACTTGGGTTGGTCTAAATTGTAATGGACCGTGCGTGTCGTATTCGCATTGATGTCAGCCTCAAGTGAAAAGGCTGACGTACATATTTATGTCAGCCTTACGTAAAACGTCCAATATCATTCACATGTGCATGCAGATAATGATATCGGCATGCATGCACTGTGTGATCGGCATGAGTACTTGGATTGTTTTGGAAGTGTGCAAATTATACCATCAGACGATGATCTAGTCTACGATCACTGCATCAAGTATACCATATCAATAGGTATGATGTAATACACGCTCATGCGCTGCGGAATTTGATGTCATATACAATACAAATTACAATAGTCAAGGCAAGCAGGTAAGCTTACAAATCATGTACACTTTGACTTTAATCAATGTAACTGAGACTGAGTATCTATCTCCATTTAGTGGTTACATGGATCGAATCCATGGGTTCCTACAGTATTTGTATTAGAGTTGTCAGTTGATGTTATTAGAACAGTCATGAAGAAAAACATTAAAAAAATGTTGACAAAACATGCTACTGCAGCTCATGCCTGTGCCGTGGGTGTGTGTCTGAGGGTCGATGACACACATTCGATGGGTGTAAGGAGTGGTGCAATAATTATGTGTAGTGTACCCCCGGGGTGGTGAATTATAGGGGATGGGGCAAAGATTTTTTTTCAGGTTAAAAAAAAAAGAAGGGGGGGGCAAGGTATTAGCCAGCCATGCGTCCACCCGTCTTTAAGACGGTCTAATCTAATTTTAGACGGGTGGATTTAATGGATTTTACAGATGTGATAGCTCTAAAACAGATGATTTTAAGGTTATATGAACTTGAGACTAATTCAGAGTGACATGTAAAGGCCAAATCAGGACATATTGACCCCAGTGACCCTTCCATGGGTATAGACAAGTTGTTTTATATTTGAGGGTCAAATTTTGGTATCTGCTTGGACGGGTGGTTTCTGATTTCTGGCTAAGACTCTGGGGGGGGGGGGCATTCTTTTGCAGGCTTGAAATGGGTGGGGGGGGGGTCAATTTTTTGGCAGGTCGAAAGGTGGGTGGGGGAGGGGGGTTTGGCACAGATATTTTGGTCACAGTTTGTAGTGCCCTAAAAAGGTGAAGGAGAACATTAGGTAGGTATGCTAGGTTCTGGTTCTGGTTCAATACTCCAACAAAGCGGGTTCCCGCATCACGTCAGAGGTGGATGACCTGCAGTTAACTTGTAGTGTCGGTGTCGCCAAAAGGTCATGGAGCCTTGATTTAAATATTTTTGAGTTCGGAGCGTCTAATGTGTGATGGGGTAAATTATTCCAATGCTTAACAGTCCAGGGAAAAAAGCTGTCTGAGTAGATGGTCGTTCTGGTTCTTGGTTGTAGAAAAGAAAATGGATGAGTGCGTTTCAGTTGTCGTGTTGGTCGGGTCAGGTATGGTTCCCAGTCGACGTCCACTAAGCCACAGTTGATTTTATACATCATGGCGAGTCTTACTATTATCCGTCTAGTCTCCAAATCCGTCCATTGAAGGGAAGAGATCATGGATGTCACACTGGAGTCTCTTGAGTAGTCGTTAAGGCACATTCTTGCGGCCGACCGTTGAACCATGTCGAGCTGGTATTTAGCTTTTTTGGTGCTAGGATACCACGCGGTGGTGCCGTACTCCAATTTAGGTTGAACAAGGGACAAGTAAAGTCTTGATTTTACGTCGGGGGTACATGATTTGAAATTACGTCGGATAACACCCAAAGCCTTTTTGCATCCTTTTGTGACTTTACTGATGTGTGAGTTCCATTTTAAGTCACTACTAAAGGTGACACCAAGATAAGGATGACTTTGTGTCACTTGAAGAGTGTTTCCACACAATTTATAAGGGGTGATGGAAGGTAACTTTTTAGATGTAAAATGCATGGTGTAACACTTTTCTGTGTTAAAAGACATCAGCCAATCAGAGCCCCAATTGGATAAGTTGTCTAGGTCACTCTGGAAAATCTGTGTATCTTGAACAGAATTTATTTCCCGATAAATGAGAGCGTCGTGCGGAAAAAGGCGGATCTTAGTGCCATTTGAGACACACTCAGGCATGTTGTTGATGTAAATTAGGAAACACAGAGGACCAATGACGGTGCCTTGAGGCACACTAGACGTGACATCAACAGCAGAGGATAATTTTCCATCAAGAGTAACACGTTGCTTCCTTTTGGTAAGGAAAGTATTTATCCAACCAAGTTCCTTACCTCTTATACCGTAGTGATGAATTTTCCTAAGCAGACGAGTATGCGGAACGCGGTCGAACGCTTTTGAAAAGTCAAGTAAAACAGCGTCGACTTGCTTATTTTTTTCAAAAGAATTTGCGATGTCACTGATTGTTGTGACTAGTTGAGTGGCACACCCCCTTCTCTGTCTAAAACCATGTTGGGCGTTAGCGAGAATATTGTAATGATCCAAATGTGACATGATGTTACTGGTAAGAATGTGCTCCAAAATCTTACAACAGATTGAAGTCAAAGCAATAGGTCTGTAGTTACTAGGTGAGCTTTTGTTACCTTTTTTGTAAATAGGTGTTATGTGGGACATGAGCCAGTCTGTGGGGAGCTGGCCTGTATTTAGGCTCTGGTTGAATATAGCAGCCAGAATGGGAGCCAAAGGCTCTGCACACTCCTTCAAAATTCTAGCTGGGAGTTTGTCCGGTCCTGGGGACTTGTTTGGTTGAAGGTCTGAAAGGAGTTTTTTTACCCCCTCTGACGTGACTGTAATGGGTGGCATCTCGGGGAAAGGTATCCCAGATTCAGTTGGGATGTTTGTAGTGTCCTCATGTGTGTAGACTGATTTGAAATACTCGCTTAGTATTTCCGCTTTTGTCTGGCTGTTATCAGTTGTATTTGAACCATGTATAAGTGGTGGAATACCTCCGTTGTCTATCCTCTTAGACTTCACTATCTTCCAGAAGTTTTTTGTGTTTTGATGCAAATTATCAGTCATATTGTTGTTAATGTAATTTCCCTGTGCATGTCTGAGTTCTTTCTTGTAGTTAGCTCTGTAGGTTTTGAAAGCTATTTCGTCTTGTTCAGAATTTGATTTCTTTTTGCTTATTGTAAAGCCTTTGAAGTTTACGATTCACTCGTTTGAGTCTGTTGTTGTACCAAGGCAAATTATGTCTGCTAGATGATAATTTAGTTGGAATGTAATTATCCATTAAAGCAGTAATTTTTTCTGATAAAAGAGTCCAGTTTTGTTGGACTGAGTTTTTGTGTAAATTTTGGATCAGAGATTCCCCAAAAATAGGTGAATTCAAATTTGCCATCAAACTGCATTTATACTGGGGTATATCAAATTAAAGCCCTTGAATAAACAAAGCCAAAACTCAGGCTCCGATAAATCCCCTGTCCGATTGCCCGGGGCAATTGAAAATACTGTCGGGCAAGCTAAATCATCAGGCACCCTGCCCGATCGGGCAATTGCAAAATTATCATCAATGACGGCATTATTGTGTTCATATTTTACTTGCATTAATAGCAATGCAGATCGACAAACAAACAGTAGAAAATATATTCACTGACAAGCCAGCAACTTAATTTCCACTGTTATTGATCCCAGGCTATTCCCCGAAGCATAATAAAACTGTATATTTTTAGGCAATTTTAGCTATTACAATACAGCAACTTGTTGATGGGTTTCTTTCAGAAATATTCGGGCATAATCGGGCAAGCAAAAGTTGACATAAGCATGCCCGATCGGGCAATTGAAAATAAAAAATTTATCGGAGCCTGCCAAAACTGAAAACCTTTTTTTTCATAGCACTTTCCGTTGCAAAGTTCCATCTTGTCAAAGATTGACTTTCATCAAAAAGATTCAGCTAGCAAAATTCCCCAAAACGGCATTTCGGGGGTATTTCTAGATCTTAGTCTCATTATGCTTTTTTTAATGGAACTGCTATCAAAATCCCTCTAAAATTCCATGTGCTTTTGTCTTATCACCATAAAAATCATATATTTGGGTCAAGTGAAGTATAGAAAACATATTTATGTAGGTTTCCTTCTTCGCCAGTTGTTTTAAATTTCTATGTAAATATGCATTGACATTGTCGGCGAATTTGGCTTACTAGCAAATGTGTTTTAGGTTTGCCTGGCATACCTACATTAGGAACACATTTGCATTTAGCCTGCAGAAATTAAGGCAATTTACGGTTTTAAATTTAGGTTCCCCAAATCTTAGTGTGTAGGGGGGCATAGATTTTTTGGCACATCAAAAGGGGGGGCAAAGGTAGGCAGGCTCACATCACACACTATTGGTGCCGGTGGTGCTTTTCGTCCATAGAGAAGTGGAATGTGCATGTACGGTCCAAAAATGGCTTTACTGTGGGGCTCAATGGAAAAAATCACTACCGTACTATTACTTTTGGCAACCAAAACCTAAGTGATGTTGACTTACGTTGGTACTGGCATAATACTGGATTCATAAATTATCCCCGGCCCCCAACTCAACACAAAACTTGACAACCATGAGAGTTACCAAATCTTTCAAAGGCCCCCTTTTGCAATGATTTTTCATCAAATTTTCCCCCCTTTTCATGCAAAATTGAGGACAAAATTTGGCCAAAATCAACCCCTTGGTTTTCAATGACCAGAATTTCAAACACCCATTTTCAATGATTAGAATTTCAAACACCCCTTATCATGACAATGACACTAAATATTGACATAAAATTTCTGGATTTTCTCAAGTACCCCGTTTATCCAAATTTCGCTGACAGTGCAAGTTAAATACTCCTATTTTGCTGATTTCACTGTCAAATTTCATGAACAGTGCTAATTAAATACCCCCTATTTTGCCAATTTCGCGGTCCTTGCTACTGATAAAAAAATGACCCATTTTCCGCGCAATTTGGTAACTATATCATGGTTGTCAACTTGTGTGTTGAGTTGGGGGGGAATTATCACATAGTGCAATCTATGTTCCACCAAGTCGACACTTGTTAAAGCGCAATATAAGCAATTTGTGTGTAAATCAAGACCATCTAAAACAGCTTTCTAACAGTGAAGAATAGGAGGTCATCTGGGGGTCGGTCCCATTACTCGAATATACAGTAGTGTACATTGTACATGTGCCTGCTGTCACAATTTCACACACAAAATTTTGGGCAATTTGGTGACACTATTTTTGTCTGTAACATCAAAAGTATATGCATTAGAAATATGATTGACCCCTTAATATTGTTTAGGTACCGGTACTTTGATTCTCATGCAAATGAAAGAACTTTCAGCTAAAAATATTGAACTTCAAAATTTTACAAACATCCCTACGAAAGGATTTTTTTCACGTTAAAAGGGGGGCCAATTTTTTTTTTGACCACTTTGAGAATTCACCACCCAGGGGTACATATGATTATTGCACAGCCCCAAGAAAGATGGATAGGCCTACTGAGTTACAGTGCACTGTATTGACATCTGTTCCACAAGCTGAGGAACTGTCTCTGGATGGGCATGCATTTACAAACTTTGAAAATCCAATTTGATTTTCAAGCTTTGTCTTTTGAGGTGAGTGAGAGCAATCGCTCACCATCACTCGCCTAAAATGAAGCTGAGGAGAGCTTTTTATCACTCGCCTACATTTGGTGTAATAATAATACAAGTGATTAAACTCACTCGCCTACAGCTCACCTGAGTTGAGTGATTTGTCAGTCTCCAGCAAATTTCAAAAGACAAGGCTTGAATTTTACGTGTGTGGATGATTGTACAGTTTACATTTAATAATTGATCGCATCTTTGGGGTGGGTTTAACTATGGTTCAACATTCCTTAAGTTGGCAAAGGGGAGGGAATAACTTTACCCCTTTGGGGATTACAAATAAAATGAACAAATTTGGGGAAAAATGTATTTTTAACATACCTGGAACATGTATTTTATGACTGTCTTTGGAATGAAATAGATGGTCACTGGCTGGCAGTGACTGCTCTACAGGGTAGGTGAATTCATCAAGTGTAATTTAGGGAAGAATTATAATGGGTACATAGCATTAGCATACATGTAGTGGTCCCTTGGCTTTTACCCATTCCCATCCCAAAAATAATTATTTTGAGGGAAACCATGGACTTGAAAGACCAATAGACCATGTCACTCTTGACAAAAGAATGCACGCATGTCAAAGGTCATAAAACACCAATTTGGTGTTTGTTATGCTCCCCAGAATATGTACCTTAAGGTCTATGTCTGGAAAAACAGTCTGGAAAAGTTGGGTCAGTAATTCTTCCCTGCCTGGGCAATAGTGACTAGTGGTCATACTTGGTAATGCACATAAAGATTAAGGGAGCTCTGCTTTGCATATTTCATACAAAATCCATTTTTTTAGTTTGGACATCTGTCTATTTAGGGAAGCTTTTGGGATTCTAAGGGAAGACAGAACCATCAATTAGCAGCTCTATTGTCCAAGTTTATCTTCCCTTTTAAACCTTAGCTTCAGATCCAAATCCTTGATTATCCTTCCCTAGGCCTAGATGCAATAGTTCAGTGGCAATCTCCGAATTAGAAGAATTTTAATTCTAAGGCTTTATAAACCAGGGGCATGTGAGTCACCACATATAAAAGAGCTAAAAACGCTGAAAACAGTTAGCAAAAAGCTAAAAACACCAAGTAAAAAGCTGCAATTTGGGAAGATCCTATACTTTTGTACAGAGCAAGTGTACTGGTACAAACAAAGCTGAAAATCAATAACAAAAAAATATTGAACTCTCACACCCTGTAAATAATAAATCACAGTTAGCTCTGAAAATATAAAGAGCCTAGAGGTGTTTGCCAGCCTGTCTTCCCTAAGTTCCCTTTGAACCATTAGTCCTTAGATGCAATGGTTCAGTGTCCAGACCGGGGTCCAGACTGTACCATCTAGGAAAGAATAAGAATTTTATGTTTTTAGGGAAGACAGAATAAAACAACTCACAACTTAGCCTAACAGTTGTATAAAGAAGTTTCTGGGCCTGACAACACACCTATATTCAGACAAGGAAAGGAGGGAACAAGAAAATAAGGAAAAGTACATGTGGATAGCAACTAGCCTAAAATTTTCCCTTTTGGGTCCATTTTTTGGGATCTCAGTTGGGGAAGAATTTGGGACGGATGTGACACAGCGCGGAAGGGTGAGGGAATAATTTCAATTTTCTGGAAGAATAGAATAGACACCCCTGGTTTTAAACATACCCAGGTTATTTCTTTCTCTGAAAGTGTTTTATTAACAAAAACAAATATTGCAGCAGTAAGGCATGATATAAGGCTTTGCAGTAAAAAAAGAACCCAGTCTGCCAATCATCCCTCGTTGAAATATAAACAGGGCGTCCAAAATCATGTACAGGGTATATAAAATAATGGATTACAGGGGTTTAATTAATTGACACTTAATTAACAATAAAATTAGATCTGTGGTTACAAATTATATTTCATTAGTTTAATGTGTTATTGATTGCAATACCTGTACTGTGAATTTTGAGACGCCCAATAGTTGGACTTTTCCAGATGTGATCACACTTTGAAACCGGCATCGTTTTGACCGATAAACTCTATAGCTGGCTGCTTTGTGTGTAAACTCTATGGATGATTAGTACTAATTAGCACTTGAATTAAACAATTAATTAATGAGATTTGTGGTTGAATGATATTTCATTAGTTAAATATGTTTACTCCCCATGGTTCATTTAGAATTGGGTAAATGAATCATGAAAGTACTCCGTCCTTCGGAGGGGACGTTAAGCCGTCGGTCCCGTGTACAGAGAGCCATACCTGTACATGTATCTCGCAGCCAGTTTCGAAAAGAGTAGGGTGTTAACCCCTGACTGTTCCCAACCCGTCCCCGTGTTCAAATGGACCCCAATGGAAATAAGCTTCAATAGAGGCTTTCTTGGGTTATCCAGGGTTGTCAAAACCCGAACAAATCAAATCAAATCAAAAAAAAAAAAAAATCAATACCTGTGAATTTAGAGACCCCAGTCTTCCCTAAGTTCCCTTTGAACCATTAGTCCTAAATTGACAATGAGGACAAATTTTGAATCTGGACGTGGCTCCAATTGTCATTGTGTTCTGCCCGGGGTGTTCTGACTTAAGTTTCTGTTTTCTACTGGCCCTTAGGGCAAATGAGATTGTAAAGCTACTGGCCCACAATACATTAATTCACTAGCCCAGCTTTCTCAATTTTTATAACTGCATAATATTAGCAACTGTCAAGTACAACTAACCTAGAACATGTAGAAAAAGGAAACTATAAAAATTGCTCCCACTGAAGCATAGAATAACCAACGCTAGTAAATAGTCCCAAAAGTAAAGGAAATTATCATACCACTAAGGTAAACATCAAAGAACACCGCTAACCTGATATATTTTCGTATCTAGTCAGTGAGTGCGTATTTTACGCTTTATATCTAGTCAGTGAGAGAGTATTTCATAGCAAGGCCGATACGCTGCATGTACGGCGAGGTACGCGATAAAGGCGAATCGCGTAAACCGGGGGAGTAAAATGCACGCAACCTGTAATACGCGGAACAGTCATCTATTTTTTGTAATATTTTTCCTATTTAGCAGGAATTAAAATGTTTAAAAACGTAATTATTTCAATATTTAGAATGACTTAGTGGTATGATAAATTCGTTATTAGGTTCAGCGTCGGTATGGTACGGGAGATTATCGCGCACGATAATTTCCCGTACCATATCTCCGCTTCACCTAATAACTAATAGTATTGGTATTGGCAATGCTATTTATATTGGTTACATTTTCTCTCCAGCATGACATAATGAATACAAATGATTTTGTTGAGAAAATTAATATTCATTTATGATGGTAATTATGCTGCATCATGCCTTGCAAAACATATTGTCTATCTTACAAACTTTACCTTTCTTTACAGAATATTAAATGGCATACGCTCCTTATCAGACGGATTCCAGTTGTGAGAATATCTCCAAAAGTGGTGTCACTTCAGAACAACCATCAACATGTAAGTGGAGCGATCGTACTAATGGTAATAAAGGGGAGATCAACACTGCTTTGAAATCCGAAATAAATGGTGGCTTAAAAACTCAAAAACCCATTTGTACTCAAATTGTAAAAGTGGTATGCCAATTTTGTAACAAGGACTTCTTCTTCGATAGTAGACATTGGATAGAGCATGCTGCTGGTACTGGACAGAAACCCTTGGAATGCATATATTGTAAGAAAAGATATGAATGCGTCCCTGTTGAAACAACATTTAGATGTGCGTTTTGTGATAAAGCCTTCATGAGTCCTGTTCAATTGAAGAAACATGAACGTATTCACACCAAAGAGAAACCCTTCCAATGTAAATTCTGCAACACATACTTCAGAAAGTTAAATCATTTGGAAAAACATGCACTTATTCATAGTAAGAAGAAGCCTGTGAAATGTAAGTTTTGTGACAATGACTTCAGCACTTCAAGCAGCTGGGATAAGAGTGATGAGAGTCACTCTGAAATAGAGGTGTCTACTTGTTATTGCAAATCTTGTAGCTATGGCTTCAAGTGGTCAGGTAGTGTACGTAAAAAACAAACTAACGAGAAGCCCTCGAAGCATAAGTATACAGTACCACACACTGTAGAACAGGCTTTCGAATGCTGGTCTTCAGGTAGAGCATCGGACTCGGAGAACGATGGTATTTGTGTTAAAGAGGAGCCATTTGAATGCAAATCTGAATGTGAAGACTCCACGCTATCAGCAAATGCAAGTGAACGAATTCAAAGTGAAGAGTTTGAATGGAGGTCATCAAATGAAGGCTCCATAATGCATGGCAATATTGATGTTAAAGAGGAGCAGTCTGAAAGTGAAGACTCCACTCTATCAGCTAACGCAAATGAAAGAATTCAATGTGAAGAGCTTGAATTGAGGTCTTCAAACGAAGGCTCCATAGAGCATGTTAGTATTCATGTCAAAGAGGAGCTTAGTGAATATAATTCAAGTGAAGCCTCTGCAGTGTCAGATAACACACATGTACAAAATGAATTGAGATATTCAAATGGAGCCTACAATTGGTATGAGTGTATTCATGTCAAAGAAGAGCCGATTGAATGCAAGTTAGATGCAATTGAAGTCGCCACAGTGTCATATAACACAGATGTAAGTGAAGGAACTCATACTGAAGAGATGGTTAGGTCTGCAGACGGAGCCTACACTGATTATGGGTACGACGATATAGAGGAGCAAAGTAAAGATAAGCCTTTGAAGTATAAGTGTTTAGATTCTTTCAAATTAAGTGGTGTACACATTGATGTAATCACAATTAAAACAGAGGCTTCTCAGTGCAAAGCGTCAAACGAAGACTCCACAAGGCCAGATGGCTCAGGTGATGTGATTGCTCCTAAAGCGCAGCCTAATGAATTTGAAAGTTTTAATCATGAAGATACTCATGTTAAAAAGACACCCTTGGTATGCCCATTTTGTAACAAAGGCTTCACTGCATTTGCTGACATTGAAAAGCATGAATGTATCCCTCCTACAGAGAAGCCAATTGAATGCCCAAATTCTAACAAATGCTTGACAAAGTCAAGTAATTTAAAAACACATGTAAATGACATAACAACATCAAGTCACGTGGGGGCACCTACCCGAGAGAAGCCATATGAATGTCAGTTTTCAGGCTTCACAACTGCAGGTACCTTGACAGAACATGAATATATTCATATTCAAGAGAAGCCTTTCAGATGTCAATTTTGTAGCAAAAGCTTTTCATGGGCACATGTCTTGAAAAGACATGAACGTATTCATACAGGAGAGAAGCCTTACAACTGTAAATTTTGTGGCAAATGCTTTTCAGTTTCACATCACGTGAAGGACCATGAACGTATTCATACTGGAGAGAAACCGTTCAAATGTAAAGTTTGTAACAAACGCTTTATACAGTCAAGTGACTTGAAAAAACACGAACGTATTCATAGTAAAGAGAAGCCTTTCAAATGTACATCTTGTAGCAAGGATTTCACACTGTCAAGTAGCTTGAAAAACCACGAACGTATTCATACTGGAGAGAGGATCATATGTACATTTTGTAACAAGGGTTTCATCCGGTTATGTCGAATGAAACGCCATGAAAAAATGTGTCACTACGTTAAGTGATTTGAAAAAACACGAACTCAAGTACATGAGAAGTCTTAAAAATACAGAATTTGATAGTTGATGAAGATATTCATATCAGAAAGACACATTTGATGTCCGTTTTGTAATAAAGGCTTCACATCATTTACTGACATGGAAATACATGAATGTATTCCTCGGGATGTATTCCTAGTACAGAGAAGGAGTTTGTATGCTCAGCTTCCGACAACTTATATAAACGTCATGAAAACGTTTTAAAACGCTTTTAAAACAACAATACAACAACATTGGTAAAATGTCAAATTGATTGTAAACTCTTTTTGGCATACATTTTAGCAAAACCTGCTAAAAAGGTTTGCAGTAAGGTTTCAAAAAGACAATGTTATACCCTTTATATCACCTGACGTTAAAACGTTTTCTGACAACCTTTTGCGAATGTTAAGCGACAACGTTTTGTGTTTGCAGGGTTTTTTTTATTGTAAAGATTGAAAAACAGTTGCAGGGATCAACAATTATTGATGCCGTTTAATTTTATAAGAGGCGGGCTCCTTTGCGTTTGGTCAGTAAATTTCAAGGGTCGCGCATTGATTATTTTGCATTGAAACGCTTATAATTTATAAACTATATCACATAGCAAAATACCAAAAAGGAAAAGGAAAATGTCCAACCTTTCCAAAATTGGCAACTAAATTTCAGTAGGAGCAAGTCTAAGCAAAAGTAACAACTTCTCACAAATATGAAACATCAAAACCGTAGCATCTATCAAAAGAACAACCGTATGGTGCAAAGTAGCTGCAATCGCAACTACATGTAGTTAATGTACTATTATGTTACACGGATACACATGATACAAAAGAAAATTCAGTCTAAATTAGAGGAATACACATAACAAGTAAAGGGTTCACAAAAATAACTCCCCCTAAAATTACAAAACATTTTTTCGCTTAACTTGACATATATTTCGTAGATTTGAAAAATTTAAAAACCTGCGAATAAAGGAATTGTTTTTCTACCCTCCCAACGTTTTTTTGTCTGAAAATATTTTTGTTTTGGCTAAAAATAATCACGTTTTCTAAAAATGATGCTTTCAGAAAAAGTTGCACTTTTCAGCATCCTCATTTATGTCAAAATTAGCTTCAACAAATCATTATTTTGCACTGCGTGATGGGTTCATGGGTGACTAAGAGTTCAGAGACAAAAAGGTGAAGGAAAAAAAACAATTAAATCAATCGTAACATTGATACCGAGCAAGTTTTGTACATTACATGTATGGGATGTTGAAAAGCGCAACTTTTTTAAAGCATCATTTTGGAAAAATGTGATTATTTTTGACCAAAACAAAAAAGATTTTGAGAAGGGATAACTTTGGTAGGGTAGCAAAAAGATGCCTCTATTCACAGGTTTTAAATTTTTCAAATCAACAAAATGAATGTTAAGTTATGCAAAGAAATGTTTTGTAACTCCTAAATTAATTTTACCATTTTTGAAACACCGGCTCAATAAAATCTTCTAGAAAAACCCAGTACATGTTAATTAGTCATTGTTTCATACTGCAAGATGATTGCATGGGTGACTGGGTAATCGTATACATAAAAATTAAAGAAAACAAAAACACCATTAAATAAATCAAAACATTGATATCGAGAATGTTTTTGTACATTAAATGTATAGGATGTAGAAAAGTGCAACTTTTTCTGAAGCATCATTTTTGGAAAATGTGATTACTTTTGGCCAAAACAAAAAGATTTTTTAATAAAAGAACTTTGGGAGGGTAGGAAAATGATTCCTTTATTCACAGGTTTTTAGATTTTTCAAAACAACGAATTATATGTCAAGTTATGCAAAGAAATGTCTTGTAATTTTAGGGGGAGTTATTTTTTGTGAACCCTTTATAATGCTTGGACTGCTTAAGATTTGTCCACTTACTGAAATTTAGATACCATTTGTTGGAAGATTGGAATTTTTCCGTTCAGAAAATGTATAGTTTTTGCTTTGTGTTTGGTATATTGTCAATAAATGTTAAACGATCCGTGAAATTTACTGAAAAATTGAGCAAGTGTTTTTATTATTGACTTTACTGTTGGTCAGCTCTCTTTTAATTAAATAAATAAATTAAAAACACCAATATAATTTTATTTTATAAAGTGCAAATTACAATAGATTAGATTTCATCATGTTCAAACAGTATCTTATTTAAAGATTTTATTCATTGTTCTTTACAAAGATTGAAACTACCGTTTAGATTTCAAAAAGTATTTCTTCAATTTTTTTTTGCATGTATAATCAGCAGACTCATAGCATCTAAGACAACGATTTCATACCTGTAGTTGACTTCAAGCTTGATTGAGCAGACATTAAATGAAAGAGATCACTAATTCAAAAGTTGCACACAAAGTTAATATCAAGTACTCGATTATAATGCCTGTTTTCCTGATATCGGGTGCCCGATTATAATAACTAGCGGTCACCCGTATTTCGCGGTCACTGTGTTTATCGGTTACTGCCTTTTGCAGTACTGATATTTTATGTACTGGTCAGGTGTAATGGGCAGGTTCAATTACAGTGTTTGAGTTAATTTTTTACACCCCATTTTGAAAGTTAAGGTGTAATTTCACCTGGTGCAGAGCAATTTGAGGTGCAGTCTCGGAATAATCAAAATAAATGTACAATTTTGTAGAACACTTTAATACTTCCAACATTGGCAGAGTATTTTGCACAGACACTGATTCTGCTGCTAACCTGTGAGTTACGATGAGCCTTACCATGCTTACCAGACTTGTACCTGCATTGCTAAAAAGTCACCCATTTTTCTTAACCATCTGTCTCTATGGGACAGGAAATAGTCAAAAGTTGGGGGGATCTTCAAAAGTCACCCATTTGGGCTACTAAATCACAGTTTGGTAACCCTGTTTAATTTGGGTGATTTGGAGACTTTGACCTAATTCACTGATTATGCCGCTAACCTGTGAGTTACGGTGAGCCTAACCAGACTTGTACCTGCATTGCTAAAAAGTCACCAATTTTTCTTAACCATCTGTCTCTATGGGACAGGAAATTGTCAAAAGTTGGGGGATCTTCAAAAGTCGCCCATTTGGGCTACTAAATCACAGTTTGGCAACCCTGTTTAATTTGGGTGATTTGGAGACTTTGACCTAATTCAATAAACAAACATTTAACTGTTGACAATAGGTTCTAGTTTGAACACTGACATGATAATGTTGACAAATTAGTTGAATAAACAATGCATGTTAATTACTCAAGTCAGATTCTCCTGTGTAATGGTATGAGTGACCCAATCTCAGCATTGATCAGATCAGACATAGGATTTGCGGGTGTTCATGTTAAACAGCATGACTGTATTGTAGTGTATTGTGACTGTTTACTCAGTGTTTACTCAGTGCTTTGCTTGCTAGTGCATTTTAAACTAATTAACATTATTTGACACCATTAACGTAAACAAAAACAAAATTGGACGTTTTATTGGGGTGCGGACAACCTTACTCTACGCCACTATAGTTACTGTGTGGTAATTATGTCACGACAATCATGCACTAACCTTGCCATGCAGAGCAACTTGCAGAATGGAGAATAGCAGGTAGCAACAGTAGCTAGAAGGAGCCTGTCTCCCAACAACACTATTGAAGCCTGTCAACTTGTACAGGGCTGAATCACAACTGGCGTGGCCACTTTTCTTCTTGATTTCTTCTTCCCTTGTCTTGTCTTGAGTTCATCATGGTGACCATGATAAAAGTTAATGAAGAACTAACGCGATAACAGTTCAGAATAGTTCATAACACGATGGAAACTTCCAATTATCAAATTCAAAAGTCAAAAATAACGCAATCAGCAGAACACAACTGTGTGTAAAGTACTGGAACACTTCAAAGGGGAAAATATTTACAAGATGACTCTCATACTCATAGAGTTCAAAAAATTGCAGCGGACTGCTTTAATAATCCACCACAAAGTCCTGGAGGTGTGGTGGTGGCTTGCGGTGACGCTCAGAACGTCTGGGGCCATTGATTGCAAGACCGGTATCTGTTGGCGTTGAAGGAGGATCAGCATCTGCTAAAGTTGTTGAAGGACTATCTGCTGATGCTATGGGAGGACTCTGGGAATGAAGCTCATGCATGTCTGTGCTAGACTCTGCAGGCTGAATGCTCTGCTCGCTGTTTATATCATTAGATGCAGGGGTAGAAAGCTCAAGTGGGATGAGAGGAGGAACCGGTGGCTGTGGACTCTTGTCCACAGGGTCATCATCATCGCTACCAGTACCATATGAATAAAGGCGACCTGGTCGAGGATGTGGTGTGTGCTCTTGCTGATATGGAACTGTGTAGCATTCAGACTTCTTAACGCGATATGAGGCATTCCTTAACTGTGAGCCTATGAACTTGCGCACATTGCACCAGGTACTGTCAACTGAAGTAACCAAATACCGATTTCTGGCACGTGATTTATCATGGTCAGTTTTAAGTACACAAGATCACCAACATCAATTGGTGAGGAAACGACAGGCTGTTTGTGGGGAGTCTTCGAGCGCTCGCTGTATGGGTGATTAGACTTGCGGAGCTGATGTTGTGACTGAATGAGCTGCTGGTCACAAATGGGGATTTGTTGATTGCTGAACTGATCACGTTGGTACCACATCTCTCGTGCAGAAAGACCACGTGACCTAATGCGGGCATTTAAGTTGGCAATGGCGATTGAAAGGGTGAGGTCCGTTATGGGGCCACCCAATGGGTCGAGACGAATCAACTCATCTTCTAGTTCCCGAATAGCCCTCTCAGCAACTGGGTTTTTATTGACATTCCTGATGCGGCCTATCTCAATGGTCATTCGGTGCTGTTTGAGGAGATTGTCCTGAGCAAGGCGTACAAAGCCAGGGGCCGGATCTGTGCGAATAACAGCTGGGGGACCATCTAGTGGGCGCAGTTCAATGCACAAGCGAATTAAAGCATCCCGGAGAGTGTCATGACGTTCATTGTCAATAATACAAGACGTGGTGAAAGATGTGGAGGTTTCACGGAGTACAAGGATGCACTGACGACTGCGTCGTATGACATCAGCAGCGAAGGATACACCAACAGTTTCTGGAGGGTCACCTGTCGACTGGGTCAGGAGTGACTGGGGTATGTTGCTGAGGGATGCACAATGGTGACAGCCTGATGTGACTTGGTCAATGGTTTTATCCAGATCCAGGGCATAAAAGTGGCGCTGTGTGACTGACCGAAGTTGGTGTCGTGTGGGATGATCAAGTTGAATATGAAGTGCTGTTAATAAGCCACTGAGAACTTGGCGGGGACAATGATGCACTCACGCGTAGGTGACAATGGCTGATCACGGTGAACAACTAGTAAACCATCCTTGGCGACTGAAGCTACCTGAAGATATCGTTTAACATCTTTCACGTTGGTTGCTTTCTTAGACGGTCTTGTGCCCTGTGTGAGATGTGCATGACATCGTCGCATATCGGAGCACTCCTGCTGGATACTTGTCCAGGCTGGTCTACTGGTAAACGGGAGGCGGGCATGCCCAGACATAATGTCTTGGGTAGATATACGGAGAACTGTGGATTCTTCCTCTCGTTTCACAAAGTTACAGATCTGACACACTGGTTCGGTGCAATCAGGGGCATTGCGGCTTGCAAAATCGGAGGGAATGTTGGCAGACCCAGCAAGGTGGCGTACAGATGCTTGATAGCGACTGACGGTAGACAGAAATGTTGAAACCCGTGGGCTTGTGGAGAATTCTCCACGACAAAGCTTCCGTAGGCTTGAACACATGGTTTGCTGTCTGTGAGAATACACGCATGGTGATGAGACTGAATGAGCAAAGGGCTGAAGTGCTTGGTAGAGGCTGCTATTGAAAGGGCTTCAACTTCACAGGGTAGCCATGTAGGTTGACGACCACGAAGCTTGGCACTGAAGAATCCAGCGAGGAGTGGTTTATCATTGCGAGTAACATACAGAGTTGATCCAATACTGTGTTTCTTGACAGAACCATCTGTAACAATCCACAATTGGTCATCTGGGCGTGGAAGGGTGATGGTATGGGATGAGGTGAGAGCTGTCTGGGCAGTTCTGAAAGCTGTATTGAGTTCATCTGTCCATGGTATCTTGTCCTTCGACTGGAGACCAGCGATGGCATTATCAAGTGGGCTGAGGAGCTGGGTACAGTTGGGGATCACACGAGCCAGTACTTTAAAAGCACCTATGAAGGATCGAAGACCACGTACATTGCTTGGAGTGGAACATGTGCTGAGGGTCGCAACTTTGTGGGGACTAGCCCGAAGAGTGCCACTGGACCATATCCACCCCAGGATCATCGTACTTTTAGGACAAATGATAGTCTTGGAGGCAGAAAGACGGAGGCTGCACTTGTACAGGGCATGGAGTACTAACCGCCAGTTATGGAGTAGCTCTTCGACTGTGTTGCCTCCACAGTACAGGTCGTCGGCGAGCTTGGTAACAACTCCCTTTTCCAGAAGATCACCAAGTACACGACACATGAGCTCTTCCAGTGCCGTTTCCGAACCAGGCATTCCCATAGCTGATCTGGTGTACACACGTATTCCGCGGTAGGGTGTAGCTACCCCGCAGTACTTCATTGATGCCCGAGACAAAGGGATCTGATAGAATGCACTAGTGAGGTCAGTTGCAATGAGATACCTCCATCTCGCAATGTTGCGGAGAGTAGAGTCGACATCTGGCATGAGAGATGGCTGCGGCTTGCTATAACAGCCAACCTCTGCAAAAGCGGTTACCAGCCGAAAACCGCCGCTGGGTTTCTTAATTAAGAATGAGGGGTTGAGGTACTCCACCGTTACGCCGATGTCCTCTGGACGAGCAAACACACCTTGTTTCTCCAGGTCGTCAAATTTGTGTTGGAGTGCTTGGAGCTTGTCCGGTGCATACTGTGGGAGTCTACCCTTTCGCTGTGGTGGCTGGACCGGCCCCATATTGACAACAGCTTTGAAGGGACCTGCTGAGCCATTGTAGCCAGGAAATAAAGGGTTGAAGACCTCATCATACTCCTCTAAAAGGGTGCGGAACTTCATCTGATCTTCGGAACTGAGTGTGTTGTCCGGATCCACCGAGACAGATACAGAAAAGGGCTGAGTTGGTTGGATCTTTGTAGCACCACTTTGTCTTATAGGTAGGGTTTCTCTGGCTTCTGGGATGTAAACGGAACGGATTTGACCAAAGTGTTCTTGGCGTTTGAGGGTTAGGGGCTCATTGGTGAGATTAGGGACACGGATTTTCCCTGCAATGCTTTGCACTATGGTAGGATTGGGCCATATCCGGTTTGCTGCGAGGGTCTTGGCAATGTGGGTGTCGGTGCGTGGCTCCAGGGCATAGGTACCGTCATGAGGTGACACTTCTTGTGGTAGCTCAATCTCAACAAAGTCACCTGGCCAAATGGTTGTGGTTCCTGAAGGGGCTCGTAACACATGGGCACGTCGCACACTCTGGTGATTAGGCTTGTCAGTACTGAGCCGAGATCCATATAACCATGTTGTTCCATCGGCGAGAATGATCTCGTGTTTAGCAGGTCTGATTGTGATGTCATTAACCTCCATGAAAGGAATGCCAGCCAATACATCAACATCTAAGTTCTCAACTACCAAACCCTCAAAATGGAAGTCATGTCCATCCCGAGTGAAGGTCACGGTAGTTTCACCAACAACAGTTAACGGTGACGAGCCATCAGCTTGGTGTGCCGATTGAGTGCTTTTTACGAATGTTGGCGTTCAAGGATTTTGTTGTACTTTCACGAATGAGGTTTCCTTCTGCTCCACTATCAAGTGTAACTCTGACTGAATGATGCTTGTGGAAGGCATTAAAGTATGGCGACTGGCGAACTTGGACACGATGTGTAGTTGGTATTTCTGAGAGTGGTTGATCTGGTATGTTTTGTTCCACGTACGCACATGTGACATCAGAGGCTTCCTCTTCATCATCATCTTCAAAAATGTTGGCTACCTGGCGGGCACGTAAGATAAACTTTTTATCTTTGTCAGGTAGATAAGAGCACTCGCTAAGGAAGTGTTGGTACTCCGAGCGTCCAACCTGTTTGCATATGGGGCATGTCTTAGTTGGTCTTGGTCGTTGGGGTGCTGTGCGTGATCTTCCGCCAAAGGCGCCCTGGCGGGGAAACTGTTGAGGACGGGGTACTGTAGCGCGCATTGATCTTGCATTCTCTGATGTCTGTAATTCGTCAAGAAGGGAGTCCAGGGCTTGAGATATCTCTGGTTTGATTGAGGCCAAAGTTCTTGAACGGAGTTCGGTACCGTATCGTTGTTTCACCAAACGAGGTAGATCATTGTGGATTAAACGTAGCCATGTAAGCACGATAAAGTTCTCCAAGGATGGGGTAAGCTCTTCATCCTCGTCAATAGCCTGACCATGGTGTGTTATCCCTCCATCTGGTACAAGTAGGTTGTCCTCCACAAAGGCCATGAGCCGCTGATAGAGATCTTCATGACGCTCATTTGGTTCTAGCTGTATGGTGCTGAAGTCAAGAAAGTGACCCCCGGTGCTTTGAAAACCGTAGTGCAATCTAATTGTCTGCCAAATATTGTTTAATGATTTGGAGTTTTTGATGATGGTGTTACGCGCGATGATTGGGCAATAATTAGCGATTTGTCCTAGCATGAGATCCAGGGTGGCACACTTCTGTTGCGCTGTTTTCCGTAACGGTGCGTCAACATCTTCTCCATCATCTATCATGCCACGTTGGGGGGCTGTTTTCGTCTCGTTGCCCCACTGTAGTCCTTCAGTAACGTAGGGGGTGAAGTTTTGATCTAGGGACAATGTGTACAGTAAGTTCTGTTTCCAATTCTCAAAAGAGTTTACTGTCTCAATCTTTGTGAGACTCCACTGTTTGGGGGCACGATTAGTAGCCATATTGTAAGACTGGTGAGGGCTCTGCAATAAACCAAGGCAGTGTTATGACAGTTCAATACTAACTGACTGATTGTCCACTGGGAAGTGTGTGACTTGACATGTGATGTAAGCTTAACTGTAGAAAGTATGCTTAAGCTTAAATTTAGGTAAGCTTAAATTCAGATAGTTCCAGACAGTGTCACAGGGTGCTAGGATGCAGTAGAGTAGGTTTCACAGGTGCGTGGAATCCTTTTCCAGTGCTGCCACCACGCCACTATAGTTACTGTGTGGTAATTATGTCACGACAATCATGCACTAACCTTGCCATGCAGAGCAACTTGCAGAATGGAGAATAGCAGGTAGCAACAGTAGCTAGAAGGAGCCTGTCTCCCAACAACACTATTGAAGCCTGTCAACTTGTACAGGGCTGAATCACAACTGGCGCTACGCAACGCAAAAATCCGTTTTCCGAAATAATGTAAAACGTTTTTAGCCTTACCAATGCGCCAAACTCAGTAATTTATTATAGATTATTATAGATGGTTGCTAATAATGGTTGCCTGATTATAATACAAGTTTTCCTGATACCGGGTGCCTGATTATAATGCAAGTGCCCGATTGCAATTGCCCTATTCTGGTCAGATAAGCAGGGCATGATATCAAATTCAGAATCACTGATAATGGTCAGAATGCAGACAACACCATAACATCCTCCTGTAAGAAAATACTCAGCCAAGTCACAAGTATTTTTTACTTGATGAACAAAACCATTGGTCATATACACCAGACACAAAAAGAAACTCGTCAGTTAAAGTCATCCTTGCTGTTCAACAACCTGATGATTTTGGATTATTATGATATATACATTTGGTTAAATTGGACTTTGCTTTCTCATTTGACACCCTGTTCGTGAAAATCGAGTAAGAATTGACTAAGATATGCGCCTCCAAACCCTCAAACCACAAAATCAAAAATTTCAATTGCAACAACTTTTAATGGGAACACATCGTATTGCATACAAGCACCACGGGCTAATCAATAAAGCACACAATGTAACTGCACAACAATTTGATTCGTTCAAATTGGAACTTTTGAATTTGGGGTTTGAGGGCTTGGAGGCGCATATCTTGGTCAATTTTTACGAGCAGGATGTCGAATGAGAAAGCAAAGTCCAATTAATGTATTTTTCAGAATAATCCAAAATTATGAGGTTGTTGAACAGCAATGATGATGACTATAACTGACGAGTTTCTCTTTGTACCTGGTATAGATAGCATTTTACAACATTTAATGTATGCATACATTGGTAGCATGTTAAATGTAAAAACCAGTTGTAAATAGTGCCAAAATGTTTCATTGGCAGTTTAATATAAACTCCTCCAAAAAGTTTGGGAACTTTAAAAAACGGCTGTATAATCAGAAATTTTTGAAATCTATCTCCATATTGTTTCATAATGAAAACATTGTTCTTTCCTGTCAACAATGACACCTCAGTTGTGACGATATTGACTGAGTAACTTTCTTTGAAAGACAGAGAGGTCTCAAAGAAAATGTGCCAAACTGACCATTGCCTGCTTTCTCATTGCTTTGAATGAATGAATAAAAGAAAAGTTAAGAAAAAGTTAATTTTGCAGTACATGTATCATGTGTATTATTATCATATTGAATGAAAAGTGCTAGGGTGGGATTAACAGTTCTACATGTGGATTCAAATGGATCGACGCAAGTCAATCTCTCTTGCTGGTCACTTCTTTAACTTGGTCATTTGCAAGAAGGTTCTAATCAACCATGGCTCGATTATCAAAACTGATAAGGCTCGAGCTTATTGGTCAGCTTGGGGCCGGCATACATCAGAATCAAGTGTCCCGCAGTATGATCTCCAAGCTAAAAGCCAAGTTTCGTCAGACCGGAGATGTCAAAGCCAGACCCAAAAGTGGCCGGCCAAGAAAAATACGGCTGCAAAAGACCGGTACACCGGGCTGGCAGCACATCGAAACCTTTTTAATGAAACAGTGTTGATATTCCTTATTCATGTTTACTGATGCAGATGGCGCAGACAATAGCAGATTTGGCACATTTTGTTTGAGACTTTGCCTTTCAAAGACAGTAATTTCTCAACCGTGGAATAGGTTATGGTCACAAATTTGGTGTAATTTTTGACAGGAAAGAACAATGTTTGTATTGACATTTATATGAAACAATATGGAAATAGGTTTCAAATATTTTTGATATATAGCCGTTTTGGAAAGTTTCCAAACTTTTTTACGGATAGGGTCTATGAACGGATGTAATCCAATAAAGTAAAATAAATTATTATTTGACACTCTCTAAATAACACGGCCAAACTGGTGCTATGTATTCCGTTTTTGCTTTGTCTTGTGTACCATAGTACCGTAAAACCTCGTCTATAAGCATATATGGTGTTTTTGATGAAAGCTAAATTAATATAATACAGCCGCAAATATACCAATACAATAGATTGGTGTTACAAAAGTACTTGTTTATATATGCTTGTATCGGCAATTTATTTGCCCAAACTCCACAATTTTATACTTTGGCGATGGATGGCGCCTGGATCAACTTAGCTTTCATCAAAAGCACTCTATATGCAGTGCTTGTAGACGAGGTTTTATGGTATTTTGCTATTGGCCCATTCGTATTTCAATTATCTATTTTGAGGGTGGGGTTAGTGTAAGATTAAGACCCCATCTGCAACTGCTGATTGTCATATGGACTGCAAAAATTGTTAAATGTCTGTTGCAGATAGGACTTCGGGACTAACCCCTTGTACTAATTGAAAAAAGACTATTCAACACCCTCATCAGTAGATATACTAACTCTATTGTCGGGGGGGAGGGGGGCTTCACAAACTGGAAGTTGTCATGAATATTGCTTGATTTTAAACAAATTTTCCATTCTAAAACGTATTTGACAAGTATTCTTGTCAAAGAGGAGCCTTGTGAATGTAACTCTTCAAGTGAAGCCTTAGCAGTGCCAGATAACACAATTGTACATGAAAGAATTCTTCTAAGAAAAACAAATAATGGATCCTTCACTGAGCATGAGGATAGTCATGTCAAAGTAGAACCCTTTGAATGCAAGTTCGAATGTGAAACAAGTGAAGTTACCGCAGTGGCAGATAACACAGATGTAAATGAAGGAATTCATACTGAAGAGATTGTTTTTGAATTGAGGTCAGCAAACGATATAGAGGAGCCTTTTCAAAGTAACTCTGAAAGTAAAGATTCTACACTACCAGCTGAAGAGTTTGAGTTTAAGTCGTCTTCAAATGGAGGCTTCGTAGAGCATGACAGTATTCAGGTCAAAGATGAGCCTTTTGAACATATTGATTGTTACTCTACACGTGAAGCAAATAGCAGAAACGTTTATGAAAGATATCCTCTTGAAGAGGATTTTGAATTGAGGTCGTCAAATGGAGCATCCACTGGGCGTGAAGGTTTTCATGTTAAAGAGGAGCCTTTGGAATTGAAGTCTGAAATTGAGGCCTTCGCAGTATCAGATGACTCAAATGTAAATGGAAGTATTCAAATTGCAGATAAGCCTTTTGAAGGTAGATCTTCAAATGGAGGCTTCACAGAGCATGACGATATTGACCTTAAAGCGGATCCCTTTGAATGTGACTCGTCCCCGTTATCAGATACCTCGAATGTAAATGAAAGAAGTCGTACTGAAGAAACTGCTTTTGAACGTAGGTCATCTGTTGAAACCTCTGCCGAGCATGACGGTATTAATCTTTAAGAGGAACCTTTGGAATGGAAGTCTGAAAGTGAAGCATCCGCTGTGTCAGATAACACAAATGTACATGAAGGCATTCAAACTAAAGAGAAGCCTTTTGAAATTGGATCTTCAAATGGGAGAACCACAGAGAATGATGGTATTGATCTTAAAGAGGACCCATTTGATTGTGAATCTACAAATAATGAAGCATACTCGGCGTCAGACAACTCAATTGTAAATGAAAGATGTTATACTGAAGTGACTGCTTTTTAATGTAGGTCATCTGGTGATGCCTATGTGGAGCACGCAGGTATTGATCTTAACAAGGAACCGTTTTAATGCACGTCTGTAAGTATCAGATGACGCAAATGTACTTGGTATAGATGAGGTGACATGTGTTTACATTTGATACGCCCTCTGTTGGTCTGTGATCAAAACTGTCAGGCAAAAAACACTATAGTTTACATGGAAGAAGTTAATTTTTATTCATTAACTTTGGTTTCAAAGCAAATAATACAAAAATGGTATCAATCTTGTTTATAAATGCATCAAGCTATATACATAATATCACACAAAACTTCAAAGGTTTTTAAAAGTTGAGTTTTAAAGAGATTTATGTGGTCTGTCATAGACACTTCTGTGTTATTTTGCCTGACTTGAAACAATAGAGGGCGGTCTGAATGTAAACATGTGACATCATAGGTCACCTCATCTATACTCAGGTATTCAAACGAAAAGATTATGCAACAATGGACTATTTCGTTTAAAATCCACACTCCCCTTATGAAAGATATCCACAGGGGTGAGTTTTGAATAGAATAGACTATTGGGTAACTTCTGTCATGTCTGTTTGAAATACTCACTCCAGTTGTGGAAGATAAAAGAGGTATAATCATAATACAGGGATTATGTGTTTCAAAATGATTAACTATGACCAATTATAGTAAAAAATATACTCCCCCTGTGGAAGCTATTTCCAAAATCTTCCACAGGTGGGTGTGGAATTTGAATGGAATAACCCAATAGATTCACATTTTTTCTCATTCATGAATATTCAGTTCAGTTCATGAATAGTCAGCACATGGAAAGTAAATCTGGTATATCTCAGGCTTATTTTGTTTTGACATTTTTCAATTTTCATGTTTCTAGAATTGTTCCTAATTCATACACACGTCATCGGCCGTATCACATACTGACGTATTCGACATTTTTAAAATTTTTGAGAAAATTGGTATATTAGTTTGTTATGTTCTACTCTATATATTGACCAAAAATTGACTCAAAGTGGCTTAATTAGTAAGATATTAATTAATTTAATTATGTCGTATTTACAAAACTGTGAAATATCTGCATCACATATCGACGTATTTGCCGATCACATATACTGCGCAGGCTCAGTATATCGTATCTACAATTTGAAGAATTTGCCGTTTCACATACTGACGTATTTGCGCTACGTATTTGCGCGACTCTGTTATTGCACGAAAAAATTGCTGTTTTGTCCTTTTCACATAACTGACGTATTTGCGCAACTGTTTCACATACTGACGTATTTGCGCGACGTATTTACAAATTTGAACGGCAAAATTGACATTAGTCCTTTTCACATAGTGACGTATTTTATCTAATATTGATTTTTTGCAGAATAATTAGTTATGCTCCGATAGCGATAAGTGAATTATATTGAAAATATGGTATATTTGCATTACTGTTAACCTGGTTTTAATCAACAATAATATTTTAATCAAGATTATGCAGCAAATGAAAATCGCTAGATTTTCAAGTTCGATTTTCTCGAAATGCGTATTTTGCAAATACGTCAGTATGTGATACGGCCGACGACATGTTGTGATCGAATTATAGTATTCCTGGGGATAGTATGACGGCCTTTGACCTGTAATTAATCGGCGTCGGTTTTAATTATTGTTCTCCATCGCGTTTCGACCCCCAGACCATTGTTAATATTAACTTAAACTTCATTTTTATTTCTGTCTGTTAAATTAAACTTCATTGTCATTGCTGTTTCGAAGTAAAAACATTGTTATATAAAAAAAATTGTTCATATTCATATCTTTTTCCAGTATTGATTAAATAAAAAGTCACTAAATAACACTCGTAATTATTCTTGTCTTCTTTACCAAATCTCCTGTTTGGAAAACAATCAACAAGAATTAAGTGCAATATCATATATTTATTTAGTAGGGTTGGTCACGGTCAAAATTTTTTTTCTTGCTGAGGTGAAAGGACTTTGGTTGGAGGTTACAAAAATGCATTTCGAAAATTCAGCAGAAGTCCGTTGCCATGGCAACGGCCCGATTTGTGTTTTTTACAATTTTCGCCTATTTTGGAGCTAAAGAAGTGAAAATTGCCCTTAAAAGTACGCCTGGTTGCCTTGATATACAAGTTGGTATTTAAAAATAAATTGTATCATAAAAAAGCCCCATCCTTGTTCTATCTACAAACGAAGTTGTGTTTAGAGATTCGTTTTCTAAATATCGATTTCGGGCCTGGCAACACTGCAAGTTTTTCAAATTTGAAAAATGCCATTTTTTACCGATTTTGGCGATACTAAAAATTAACTTTCGCGCTCACCTAGGATTTTGTCGTTATGGTTATTGGTAGAACATACCTTGCCCCCAACATATATAATAAGAACAGCTTGGGGAAATTTATTTCTCTAAGGAAGGTGTTGCCAGAAAAACATACATTTTGTAAAAATTCAAAATTCTCATAAAAAGAAAATTTGCTGCATTTTGCACTAGATTTAGCACATGTGATGTAATGAGTTGTATGTAGAGTCAGTTTATCATCATGGTCAACTATTCTGAATGTTTCGAAGCAATAAATGAAGTTTAATTTTAATGCGGTATTGCCAGATGCCCAAAATTATGAAAGCTACATTACGCAAAATAGCCCAAATAGGTCTAAGTTTTCATGTATGAATCTAGTCAATCCAGTCAAATCACAGTCTATTATTATAAATCATTTTATCATAATTTTCACCTGTTTTGAATGTTTGGAAACAAAAAAGTTCATCATACAGTGTTGCCAGATGCCAAAAAGTAGAAAAGGTACAATTCTGGTTTACCCTGTGCACCCTGTGTTTTTAATACCATTTTTGGTTTACCGTGCGCACTCTATTTTCATAAACAGATAAAAGGACATTTTTTCCAATTTGCCCCGAATTTAGTACCTGTGATGTAATGAATTGTATGTAGAGTCACATTATCACCATGGACAACTATTCTCTATGTTTCGAAACTTTAAGTTGCAGTGTTGCCAGATCAGTTTTTATGTATGATAAACAATTTCTTTGATGATGCATCTAAAATACAATTAAATTATAATAAATTATGATATGACCCCATAAACTATTTGTTTAAACTGAAACCCTGGGGACCGTTCACAAACACTTGTTTGGGGGGGGGGGGCCTGATGCAAAAAAGGGGGGGCTGAAAATATTTGACCCTCCTAAGGGGGGCCTGAAAAATGACCAGAAATTTTCCTGGGAAAATTTAGTTTATATGCTTTTCTATGGGGTTGACTTATAATTTTCATGTCAAAAAGGGGGGGCACTGAAATTTTTGAGGTCTGTAAAGGGGGGCCTCGCGATGAAATGTTTTTGCATCATGCCCCCCCTTACAAGTGTTTGTGAACGGTCCCCTGTTTTCAGACGAAAATGTGTATGTTGTTACAAGGAATTCAAAATAATTTTATCATCAAGGGACCCACATAGAGGAATACGACATCTATCATGAGCCAATCTGCATTCTGTTGCCTGCAAAATCCGAAGATCAGAATGAAATTCTGAAACGACCATGACCAGATATTTTTCTTAATTTCTTGGTAAACTTAAAAGGTATTAAAAACGCTTATTGCAGTCACAAAATTGATAATATTAGTAAATCACCAAAGCGAATGGTAACAAAGGTATGCGGAAACGAACTGCATTATCAATAACAAAGTATGTGCCCAACGATTAGTCTTTGGCATGTCGCTTTTTTTGAAATATCACCAAAAATGTTAAATTTTGGGAAAAACACCCCAAAATTGAGAACAAACACGAACCTTCCAAAATAAATACATAATTATTCACACTCGGCGGCCCAGCCACTACCTGCTGCTGTGATTTGGGGTAACTCGTTGCTTCCCCTCTTCAGATGCCTGTATTTCAAGTATACCCCACGCCTGTACATCAAGAATGTCTTGTTAAACTCAAACTTATGTTCTGGGAACACTTTTTGATCAAATACCTGGTCATATATATAATCATGAAATTGGAACACTGGTAAAGAGTGTATGTGTATTGAAAAGATTTGATTGGCCAATTTCTTTTCCAACTTTTCAGCAATATCTGAAATGAAAATGAAAATTGGCGATACTAGGACTTATATTAAAGTAATGAAATTACAATTTTGTTTATAAACATGTTTACTGGAAAGTTTATGTCAATGTTAAAGTGGTTAAGGGAACTGGAATGAGCGTTTTTGAGCGTTTCGACAGCATTTGTAGTGGGACATGAGAGCACGTCAGACATATCGAATTGCATTCTGAATACGAAGAATGTCTTTCTGATATCAAATAATTTTCATTTTATGAAATTCACGATATAATACAAATTTTGTATTTCATATTGAAGATATGGACTTTTTCCCCAAAAAGACCTAATTTGTTTTGGTGTTTTGGGAAAAAAATCCATATCTTCAATACGAAAGGTCAAAATTTTCAATTGATCGTCGGCTTTTCATCCCACCTACATACACTTTAGATAGAAATCATCAGATTTATAAAGTTTACTTCGAGTACTGTTAAATATCAAAATATCAATTTTTAATGATTTGCCATAAAATGTGTATTACATTGCGAATTTCAAAAATGAAAATTATTTGATATCAGAGGGCCATTCTTCGTATTCAGAATGCAATTCGATATGTCTGATGTGCTCTAATGTCCCACAATAAATACTGCCCAAACGTTCATACCCATTCCCTTGAGTAAAGTACAAGGTTTAAAAAGCTCTGAGATTGTATGGCATGTATGGTGTATTTGTTACAAAATCCTCCTATGTCTGCTAGTAACACTATGTTAAACATTCACAACTGACAAACAAATAGGTTAACATGGTTAAAGGAGTCATATCGTAATTTATTATAAATTAATTGTATATTAGATGCATCATCAAAGAAATTGTTTATCATACATAAAAACTTGTCATATTTTTTTTAAGTTTAGGCATCTGGCAACACTGGATTAAAATTAAAGTTTCGAAACATATAGAATAGTTGTCCATGATGATAATGTGACTCTACATACAATTCATTACATCACATGTACTAATTTCGGTGCAAATTTAAAAAAAAATCCTTTTATGAAAATATGGTGCCCAGGGTTAACCAGAATTGTATACCGTAGAATTCCGTCTAGAAGCATATATGCCTCTAAACGAGGGTTTTTTTAACGAAATATATAGAGGCATATTTATGCTTGTAGACGGAATTTTACGGTATATTGAAAACACAGGGTACACAGGGTAAACCAGAATTTTACATATCTTTTCTACTTTTTGGCATCTGGCAACACTGTATGATGAACTTTTTTGTTTCCAAACATTCAGAACAGGTGAAATTATGATAAAATGATTTATAATAATGGACCGTGATTTAACTGGATTGACTAGATTCATACATGAAAACTTAGACCTATTTGGGCTATTTGGCGTAATGTAGCTTTCATAAATTTCGGCATCTGGCAACACCGCATTAAAATTAAACTTCATTTATTGTTTCGAAACATTCAGAATAGTTGACCATGATGATAAACTGACTCTACATACAACTCATTACATCACATGTGCTAAATCTAGGGCAAAATGCAGCAAATTTTCTTTTTATGAGAATTTTGAATTTTTACAAAATGTATGTTTTTCTGGCAACACCTTCCTTAGAGAAATAAATTTCCCCAAGCTGTTCTTATTAGATATGTTGGGGGCAAGGTATGTTCTACCAATAACCATAACGACAAAATCCTGGGTGAGCGCAAAAGTTATTTTTTCGTATCGCCAAAATCGGTAAAAAATGGCATTTTTCAAATTTGAAAAACTTGCAGTGTTGACAGGTCCGAAATCTATATTTAAAAAACGAGTCTCTAAACACAACTTCGTTTGTAGATAGAACAAGGATGGGGCTTTTTTATGATACAACTTATTTTGAAATACCAACTTGTATATTAAGGCAACGAGGCGCCCTTTTAAGGGCAATTTTCACTTTTTTAGCTCCAAAATAGGCGAAAATTGTAAAAAACACAAATCGGGCCGTTGCCATGGCAACGGACTTCAGCTGAATTTTCGAAATGCATTTTTGTAACCTCCAACCAAAGTCCTTTCACCTCAGCAACCCTACTAAATAAATATCTGATATTGCACTTAAATATGCAAAGCTATATTCTAAATAGAATAATTATGCTGCAACAACCCCCCTCCCCAACATGATACATTGTACCATGATTGCCTAACGATAGTAACCGAAATGGTAACCTCTTACCTGAGCCGTATTCCTTTTATTTAAAACCAACCCTTTTTGCATCCCATGCAGTGCAATTTTACATTTCTCCCACTGCAATTTAATATAAGTCTGCACAAAAAGTAACGCAGCTGTTATAAATACGCCTATAGCTTCAGAACTAATAATTGTTTCCACACTATTTCTACATAGAAAGAAGGATGATATATTTACGCGCATTTTGATACCCTATTTGTCAAATGTCGATCAATATTAACAACATAGTAGTGCTTTTAAAGAAAAATACCCGAATTTAAAACTTGCAGTGGGCTTGCAGTTTACAGCGATCAATGGTTATTACACATGCATTGGGGCATTATCTCCGCGCTGGCTTCAAATCAATACATAGCTGCAACCGTTAAATTAGGGTATTTTTCATTAAAAACACTGCTGTTTTGTTAATGTTGAACAAAATTGGACAAATAGGGTATTAAAATGCGCGTAAATAAATCATCCTTTCTTCTATGTTGAAATATTGTGAACACAATTATTAGTTCTGACGTCGCTATAGCCGTATTTTGTAACAGCTGCGTTACTTTTAGTGCCGTCTTTACATTGCATATCATAATCTTTCCTTTGTTTACTATGATAATGTTACAATTGTTTTAATGTAAAATGTTAAAGTAAATGTTATCCAAACGGCTACAATTCGAGCTATTTCAAGACATCACATCAAAGCTCCCTTGGGCGACCATTCCTTTTTAAAAGAATTTTTATTTTTACTGTATAACACCTGTTGCAGTATATCGTTTATTTATATTTACATGCATCTTGAATAGCATTTTCAGTCTGCCGGTTGCGAAGGCCTTAATCCACTATTGTTAAGCACATTTCAATTGGATAACGTAACTGATTTGTTCCAGTGACTGCACTGACGCTGGACAGTGCTGTAAACAAGACATTGGGGAATGTGAAGCCCCTGCACTACATTGGGACTAAATTAAGATAAGAAACAATCAAATTATGATAAAAAAAATGCCTTGAGATTTTGATTATCAACAACGCACACCGACATCGCCCGGTTAATAATTACATTATACAACCAGAGACACTGAAATGAATACACGGGATCGATACACGTAAATGTGCTATGCACGATTGATATTCAGACGATAAATCTTTGGATACCGGGGTAGAAAATAATGAATATCTCCCGTAAATGATTTCGTATAAAGAAACCAGATCTGGTTCCTTGCACTTGAACATATATGTTCAACGGATATTATCGTCGTTAGCTAGCGTCTTGAGAAACAAGCGTGCGTCTTGAGCTGAAAAAGTGACCAAAATTCATATTTTAAATAGCGCAGCGTAGACCCTCGTGGAGGTAGTCTCGGGCCGGCCAGACTGTATGTGGCTATCACGAACATACAGGATCGACGAGTGTCAGACCGACTGACACAAACTGGCTGTGTAGGAGACTATCGTAGAGGCAGCCTAAAGGAAGATGACAATGGCGTATGTATGATCGCTGACCGTACAGAGGTCAGTCACAGTCATTAGCCTTAGTCGGATGTCCTTCAGCCCATTGTGCGTTTAAAAACTATTAAACAGGTGGGAATACAAAGGCCATGCGTGGCTGTGGATTCAACCTACCATGGCATTTTCTGCTATGAAGATATCGGGGCGATGACACTGTGCAACGTAAACTTGAACCCTGACTTTAAATCATCACAATCGGTCACACGACGGCTGAGATGCAAGCGAATACGCTCGATCTGTACACACGGGTGTACACAAACCTGTATAATTCGGCACAAAACAAGTAGCGAAAATAAAACTCAAAAATCACTTTTTCTTGAAAAGTGCTCCTCTTCATCATTTCAGATTTAGGTTGAGACATGTTTTCGAGAAATTCACACAAAATTGCATGACGATATAGTGTTGCGCACGAAACGGAAGCACGTTTTAATCGTTATGGAAACCTCAGCCCAGTAAAATCATCAATCTCACTGGGCTACACAGGAGTGTCACATTGCTTGTCGAATACGATAGGATTTCGGTCATTGGTGCGTTAACACAGCTACCCAATAGAGCCGGGGTCTGAACTTGGTCTCCGGTCGAGGTAGGTAGACGAATTCGACAGGCGATCATGCACGCAGCAGGCTTATAGGCTTGAAACAGGCACTGTCATTGATTGGTTAGGGTTAGTTTAGGGTTAGAGTTAGGATTAGGGTTATGAATAGGCTTAGGGTTAGCTTACACAAAATAATTACTTGAAGGTTGGACACCGCCCCTCCCCCAAGTAGCTTGTTGAATCAAAAGCTAGCTAGTGAGGGCTGCAAACAAATCTAACGTGCTATCAGAAGCTATAAGAAGCTATCAGAAAAGTTTCTAAGTATTTACACCTGAAATCTTATCGTGTTCGACCAGTAATGATGCATGCTAATAGGCTTACGTTCTATCTGTACACACAAACCTGTTCAATTCGGGCAAAGAAACAGTGGTGAAAACAACATTCAAAAGTCACTTTCTCTTTAATTATACCCCTCATCAAGAGTTCAGATTTAGGTTGAGACACACTTTCTAGAAATTCACAGAAAATTGCCTGACGATAGGTAATTTTGGGCGAAAGATAAACACTTTTCACTATTACGCTATGGATTATCTAGACCCTGTTCAATTAGGGTATTGAAACAGTGGTGAAAAAACTCTCAAACGTCACTTTCTCTTTAATTATACTCCTCCCGATTTCTGATTTAGCTTGAGAGCGAAACAGAAGCACATTTTATCATCGTCGAGATTATCTAGACCCTGTTCAATTCGGGCATAGAAACAGTGGTGAAAACAAAACTCAAAAGTCACTTTCTCTTTAATAAAACTCCAAATTTCAGATTTAGGTTGAAACATAATTTAAAAATTACAAGACAATCGGTATTTGTTACCGAAACAGAAGCACAATTTAAATTAGACCCAGTAAAATTCTAACACGAAGTAAATTTCCGGGGTTGTGCTACACTTGTTAACTGGGTCTGGTTACTTCCCAGGGGTTACGTTCATAAAAAAAAGTGTAAAAATATTGAAAATGTGTGGTAAAGTTGTCTTTGAGCTCTGAGTTTGAATTGAAAATGGGACCAATACCAAGATTTATAAGGGGCTGTGCAATAATTATCAGCCCCCCCGGGGGGGTAAAATTTCTGAACGGCTCGCCAAAAATCGCTTGCCTCCCTCTCGGCCCGCCAAAATCGCTTGCCCCCACCCCCTTCTCGGCCCGCCAAAATTCTTTGCCCCCCCTTGAACATGCCAAATTTTGGGATCCCAAATTCCAAACTTTAAATGGTCTAGATGTATGTTGCGAGCGTAGCGAGCAGGAAAATTTGCATATTTAAGCGTTTCCGTACTGTTTTCCTAAGCCTTTTAGAGCGTTTTATTAAAAGGCGCCCCGTGAATGCGTGCCAAAATCGCTTGTCCCCCCTCTCGGCTTGCCAAAATTTCTTGCCCCCCTTTCGGCTCGCCAAAAATTTCTTGCCCCCCCCCCCAATTTTACCCTCCCCCCAGGGTTCATAATTATTGCACAGCCCCTAACTGCTTCATCTATATGAAACCAAATCTAATCTGCAATTCTGTTGAAATTTAAGCCAGAGATGTCAAAAAGAAAACAACAAAGAAAAAAAAACCCAAACAACAAAAACAACAACACAAAAACGACATGGTGTTTTTTATCGTCTAATGGCTATAGAAGCTTGCTATTGAAAATAAAAAAAATAAAAAAACACCTTCACCGATAGGATAATGCCTGGCAACCGGCAGGCTGTTTTATTATATTTTAAGCCTGTTGAAGTTCAAGTTACACAACCGTGGCCGAATGGTTACGGCGTCTACCTCCGATGACACAGGCCCAGTGAAACACGGGTTCGAACCCCTGAATATATTTAGATTTCTTTTTCTTATTTTCTAATCCGGGTTTCTAATATTCTTCATTGCATTTATAAATTACTTTTTTTTCTAAAAAGTTCGTGCGTAATTCAGACCCAAGTCATGACGCGAAACCAGGCATTAGCGATGTTTTTATTAAATGACCGCTCCCCAACAAAAATTACCGTTTTCTATTTATTTACTCGCCATAAAAAAACCATATCTCTTAAATGTTTTTGTGTGAAATGTGAAGTTAATAAAACATTAAGTTCCAAAGTTTCAGGATTTAGGATTTGACTCGGACAATCCTGGAAAAATGATGGCAAACAAAAGCGTGAGATACATCGTATGCATATTTCACTCTCCTGCAATAGGGCAAGCACATTTCAATTGTGATTCGTTGTTTTTTGTATGCCAATATTTTGTTTCCAGGATTGTACATGTAGTATGTTATCAACACCTTGATCAACAGTAGATAGCAAAGACCTCGGGCTATTTTTGTTATCCACAGTTCCACACTACTTGATCAGCAGTAGATAGGCATCGGGAAAATTAATACTTGGCTGCGCGCGTTTTATACCAAACAATCACTTGTTCAAACAACTGTACGCGGTATAGCAGTCAGAGTTCAACCTGTCGCAGCAAGGCAAGTCCATAGTGCAATGGTCCAGACTGTGATTCGGTGATAAAGGCGGCATAATATGCGGCTCAATCAATTATTTTTTACCATACGGCTTCACAAATGTTTTGAAGATACACTTATAATTTTAACAGTAGATGGTGTTCTGCGACAACAATTAACAACAACAGCAAATATTTAGGATTGCCTGGATTTGCACTTGGAAGTTGGAAACGTGAATAGTAAGTAAGCTTAAGTAGACCTATTTAACTTCCTGTAAAATCTACCAAATAATAACTGTATACGCCGCGTCATGTCACCATGTCATAGTACATGTAGTACGTAGTAAATGAGCCACGTAAAGGCTGGCCTTGGCCTAGCTGAGTACAACTCTTTGTCAGTTTTTATGAGTTCATTGTCCATGAAATTACACACAATGAAACTTCATGGCCGATTGGTTTGTTCCACCCACCACCTATCTGCCTACTGTAACAGTGAAACCTACCTGTGTACTTACTTGACATGCAATAACGTGAAAATATTTTTTTGTAAGTAAATCACTTTTACTACTTTTTTTGCATTTGTATCAGGCCTACATGTTTATTTTTATGTTCATACCCAATTTCAAGCTTCTTTTACATTGAATTCGTACTCTACCTAATACTATATGTCACCTAATAGTATACATTTGTAGTTAATATTAGGCTAAGAACCGCTATACTTTAGTAGGTATACTTTTAATGCCATTTATATACACCGACATTTAAGGGTAGACGCATATTGTTGGCCGAAGCAGCCATAAAACGATTTCCATTATCTCAATTATATATAATACTTTGATGAAAATAATACTTTTATATAATACTTTGATGAACAATAATACTTTGATGTTTTACAAAAGTTCATTCTACAAATCATATATTTTGAAAACTTGCTGGATTTATTGTGGTTAATGAGTTATGTGCGTTTTACAAAAGTGTTGTTTTTCCAGGCCTCTTTACAACATAACTCAAGAACCACAGGACCTACAAAAGTATATCTGTGATGGTAGTATTGGAATTTGTCTACACACTTGCTATTAAATGATCAATGTAATTTTTGCCAAAGCTACCATTCGCAGGATGATGTGAACTACCAAATCACAGTTTAAAATATTGGCTAACCTTAAATGTTATATTTAAACGGTTTGTCGCCGACCAAAACACGTTTACAACACGCTATAACGTTTAGTATATTCAGTTCGATTATGTATCCGACGGTTATTTGGTTAATTTGGGTGAAAAGGTAAAAAACCATGAAAAATCTGTGACTGGTTGAAAAATCCGTGAAATATCTGTGTTCGGGCCCGGTTATTATCAAGGTATTGAACAACAAGGATGAATATAACTGACGAGTTTCTTTTTGTCCCTGGTGTATTTGAACTCCATTAGGTGTTGCAAGTCCTCACTATGGGATTGGAGTTTCTGGCCTCAGCCCGGCCGGGCTTGCGGCATAAAGAATATATCATTAGATTTATCAAATTTACTTCGAGGACTGTTATATATCAAAAATGTGAAAAATATCAAATTTTAATAATAATTTTTTGTCATAAAATTTGTATTATATTTATCGTGAATATCAAAAAATTGAAAACTATTTGATATCAGAAAGACATTCTTCGTATTCAGAATGCAATTTGATATGTCTGATGTGCTCTCATGTCCCGCAAAAAATACTGTCGAAACGCTCAAAACGCTCATCCCAGATCCCTTAAGCCCTCAAGGGCTGGGGTCGATATAATTTTTTTTTTTTTAAAGCAAAAAAAAAAAAAGCAAAAGCAAAACAAGAAAGCCGCAAGCCTGGTGTAGGGTTGATGCCTCCCATTGTGAGGGCTTGCATAAATAAAACTATATAATTGCCCCGCAGGTCAAGAAAGCGAGGTGCGTACATGTAACCTGAAGTTATAATTTTTAGGAACCATTTTATTTTTACCCCTTAATTTCCCTCATTCTTCAGGCCCTGCCCTCTATCGGGGGCTAATTTATAGTTTTAGCTTGATCGCAATTGTTTTTGAGCACTAATTGTTTCTATGTAGCCCTTCGAGATAACCTTGAACAATATTTTAGCTCTATTATTTTTTACGGCCGATACCTCCACAATCTTCCCCCATACCTTCGTTCGTTCGCTAGGTTCGCTCCTTCCGGAGCTTACCCCATACTTCATAGAGGAATGTTACTTATCAAATTACTAGTTTTTATATTCTATGGTGTCAAAATATCTTCGAAGCGTTTCATATACACACTAAAGTTAAATAAACAACAACGGGGACGCTCTCACTCTTTTAGCTAAGTATGTTAAACTGTCCTATATGATCATTTTAAGATTTTGTAAACTGACTATATACAGCCGTTTAGTTGGGAGACCATGTTGATTGAATGTAACTCGAAGAGTGAAGGTAACATGCGACAATGCGTTAATTATGTGTTTTGACAATGTTATTTTTCTTCAAATTTCTCAAAGAAAGAAATGTTCTTGAAAATAGATTGATAGCTTAATTATTTCATATTTTTCTGAACAGAATGATTTGAAACTAATTTGATCATAATCAGAGCATTTTTGAATTTTTTTACCTACGTGGAAACTAAAAAACTGAAATTTGACCTTCATGCCCTTTACCTCTATACTACCATTTTTCTCCATTAAGTTGTCGGTGTCGGGAGCTTCAATGTTGTCCAGGTGTACCCATTATTTTATTTAAATTAACTAGTAGTTTATTTAGTGAAAATATGTGGTCTAATCGTTTGAGTCCCTTTGGTTTCATTACAGAATAATGGATGTGAATAGACCTCCACGTGAGTGGGACTACATTATGGCCAAAGTATGCCAATACTGTGGAAGGAGATTCTGCAATGATGTGATCAGATACTTGTTCCATATAAGACATCATGAAATGCGGATTCGTCCTTACTGGTATGGTTATAAGAGCACCGGGGTCTATGTACCTTTTCCAAAGAGAGGGAGGAATTCAGTAAGTGGGCATAGTACAAAGAAGGTGTCACAAAGGAAGACAATGGCTGTGCAGCAGAAGAGGAGAATGCCGGAAGAGAATATGTCTAGATGTGGAGAGTCCATTCCGAAAAACCATCGAAATGGTTTGAAAAAATTGCCAAAATTGAGAGATGACATTTCAAAGGTCAATAAGACATATTGTAAAATACAAGAATCACAAGAACTGGTGGATGACAAACATGTAGAGCGTAAACTGGAAAAAGACTGTATTAAAAAAGATCCTGAATTTCCCATGGCTTCAGTGGCATCTCGTCAAGGCAAAAGAACCGTTAAGGGTGAACCATCGCATAAAAAGAACCGTCTCAAATGTAAATTTTGTAACAAAGGGTTCCCATATCCAGCTCATCTGATACTACATGAACGCACTCATACTAAAGAGAAGCCTTTTAAATGTAAATTTTGTAACAAAGGCTTCGCACAGCAATATCACTTGAAATCGCATACATATATTCATGCAAAAGTGAAGCCTTTCAATTGTTCTTTTTGTAACAAAGGCTTCACAACATCATGTAACTTGAAAACACATGAGCGTATCCATACTAAAGAGAAACCTTACAAGTGTGAAGTTTGTAACAGGGGCTTCACACAGTTAGGGGGCTTAACTTCGCATGCGAGTATCCATACCAAAGACAAGCAATTCCAATGCAAATTTTGTAACAAATGTTTCAGACAGTCATCTCACTTGTTAGTACATGAACGCATTCATACTGGGGAGAAGCCTTACAAGTGTGAATTGTGCAACAATCGCTTCACAAATTCAAGTTATTTGATAGTACATAAACGCATCCATCTAAAAGAGAAGCCTTATAAATGTAAAGTTTGTAACAAAGCCTTCACACAGTCAGTTCACTTGAAAACACATGAACGTATTCATTCAAAAGAGAAGCCTTTCAAATGTACAGTTTGTAACAAATGCTTTACAATCCCGGGTTCCTTGAAAAGACATGAACTTATTCATTCTAAAGAGAGGCCTTTCAAATGTTCATTTTGTAACAGAGGCTTCACAGTCTTATGGAGCCTGACAATACACGAACGTACTCATTCTAAGGAGAAGCCATTCACATGTAAATATTGTAACAAAGACTTCTCAATCGCAGCTAACTTGAAAATACATGAACGTACTCATTCTAAAGAGAAGCCTTTCCAGTGTTCATTTTGTAACAAACGTTTTATTCAGTCAAGTGGTTTGATATCACACAGACGTATTCATACTAAAGAGAAGCCTTTCCAATGTAAATTTTGTTGCAAAACCTTCGCACAATCAACTAGCTTGACTGTGCATACACGTGTCCATACTAAAGAGAAGCCTTTCAAATGTACATTTTGTAACAAAGGCTTCGCACGGTCAAGTCACTTGAAGGCCCATGAACGTACTCATACTAAAGAGAAACCTTACAAATGTCAAGTTTGTAACAAAGGGTTTGCACAGTTATGTGGCTTGAACAGACATGCACATACTCACGCCTGCGTAGAACTAGGTGACATGAAAACAGATGCAGGTATTCATACTAAAGAGAAGCCTTTGAAATGTACATTTTGTAACAAAAGATTTATACAGTCAGCTGACTTAAAAAGACATGAACGTATTCACACTAAAGAGAAACCCTTTAAATGTACAATTTGTAACAAAGGCTTCACACAGTCAGGTCACTTGAAGAGCCACGAACGTATTCACACTAAAGAGAAGCTTTACGCACAATTAAAGCCTTTGAAGTGTACATTGTGTAACAAAAGATTTATACAGTCATGTGACTTAAAACGACATGAACTTATTCACACTAATGAGAAGCCTTTCAAATGTACAGTTTGTAACAAAAGATTTATACAGTCAGGTCACTTGAAAACACATGAACTTATTCACACTAATGAGAAGCCTTTCAAATGTACAGTTTGTAACAAAAGATTTATACAGTCAGGTCACTTGAAAACACATGAACGTATTCACGCTAAAGATAAGCCTTTCAAATGTACATTTTGTAACAAAGGCTTCACACAGTCAAATAACTTGAAGAGACACGAACGTATTCACACTAAAGAGAAGCTTCGCGCACAATTAGGTGACATGAAAACACATGAAGGTATTCATACTAAAGAGAAGCATTTGAAGTGTGCATTTTGTAACAAAGGCTTCACACAGTCAAGTCACTTGAAGAGACACGAACGTATTCATACTAATGAGAAGCCTTATAAATGTACAGTTTGTAAAAAAGACTTCACACAGTCAGGTCACTTGAAGAAACACGAACGTATTCATACTAACGAGAAGATTTTCGCACAATTAGGTGACATGAAAACACATGAAGGTATTCATACTAAAGAGAAGCCTTTGAAGTGTACTTTTTGTAACAAAATATTTATACAGTCAGCTGACTTAAAAAGCCATGAACATATTCACACTAATGAGAAGCCTTTTAAATGTACAGTTTGTAACAAAGGCTTCACACAAGCAAGTCACTTTAAAACGCACGAACGGAGATGTCTTTTAAGTGTATGTGTTTAACATCACAACCTAGCTGAAGGTGGTTCTGGCCGTCAATGTATGTGTACATTCTGGTTGTCTAGATGTAACATACCTACCTATGATATTTAGTCTAGTTTCATTCAATTTCAAGTATTGTTTAAGTTCTAACGAATGTTTGATGACGCAAAATCAATAATATGTTACGTAGAATATCTGGTAGAAAATATTATCGATTTTACGTCAACAAACATTCGTTAGAACTTAATCATAATTACTTGAAATAGAATGGGAATAGATTAAATAACATAAACATCTCAAACTAACCCCTCTTGAATAATGGCCATTATTCAAAACCGTGCTATTGTACTTCAAATCTGTAAATGCGTTGGAAGCAGAATTTCTTTCTGCGCATTTTGACACCTCATTTGATACGATAGCCCAGAAACAATAAAACACGGGTCAATTTAATGTAGTGAGGTCCAGATTTGAAAGTTGCATTTACAACAATACAAACATACTCAGATAACATTACACAGATTTCCTTCCATTATACTGAATACAAATCAATAGAACTTACTGCAACTTTCAAATCTTTGGTTACATTGATTTAAATGTGGCGTCAATATTTAGGCAATTGCTACAAATGAGGTTTCAAAATGCGCAGAAATAAATTCTGCTTCCAACGCATTTGCAGATCTGTAATACATCGCACGTTTTTGAATAATGGTCATTATTTAAGGGGGTAGTTACTTTTTAGATGTTTAGTTAATTATGTTACATCGAATATTCTACGTTGAATACAAAAGTCTGTAGGGTCCCTTACGGTTCCCAGATGGTTGAGAGTATTCACAACCTTTCTAATGTACATTTTGTAACAAGCGATTTACACAGTTATAGTCACTTGAAAAACGAGAAACTTTTCGAATATAAATTTTGGAATTGGTATCGAGGACCAACTTTGAAATGTAAAATTTGTTTGTAAGACTTCACACAATAAAATATATTGAAAACTTATGAAGGTCTGTTTATGTCATAGTCGATATTTGATAAATAAAAAATATGTTATTAATCATGATGTACGCATTCAAATAAGTGTCAAATGACCCACTGGTCTTCACTGACAACCCTCCCATCGATATACAAAAAATCTATGAAAAGGTACCCCAAAACTGTGGCACGTCACGCACATCTTCAACCAGGGAGGACCTTATTAACGCGTTGGTATGGTAAACTTTTTCGCCAGGATTGTAGCTCCCCTCCCGGGCTCCCCTCTCCCCTCAACTATTTACCTTTTCCCCTTAATTCCATCCCTTCCTCTCCCCAGCGTCTCTTTCCCCTCTCCCGTCGCCTCTCCTCTATCTGCACTCTCCTCTGCCCTATACACACTACTCTACTCCACTCCACTTTCGATCGCTCCCCTCCTCTTCCTTGCCTCCCCTCTTCCAATCCCCTCGCTCACTCTCTGTTTCTCAATCCTACTCCCCCCTAGCCTTCTCTCCTCCACACTCTCTCTCTCTCTCACTATCTTTCTCCTCCCTTTCTCAATTATTTTCGAGCAATAACTAATTTCGCAAGTCATAAAGCTTCAATCCAAATGACCCTCCCGCATGCGATATGCATAAGAATAGCCTGTGTATACATCACTTGTGTATCTAACCTTTAGTAATCTCTGGAGCTAATATTTCGATGATCTATATTTTTTTCACAAGGAAATAATCCTAGGATTATTTGACCATGTAAACCACGTTTTAAAATGTAGATTGAGCTGTTCGAATTCTCTGGTCGTGAATATTGCATTACAAAATTTATAGAAATCTTTTGTATACTTTTGTCAGGTGACAAAAGTTTAAAGTTTCTAACAACGTTTAAGGTATTAGTAACAACGTAAATCAAAACCAATGCTAAAACTCATGACTTGAAACGAGGCAATGAATAAAGGTTATGATCCAACCATATCCTGTTTGTACATTTAGGAACTGGGCACATTTTTTTAACATGGAAAATTTAAATTTTTGTTAAGCCGTGTGAAACGCTCGTTGATTGTATATAGGCCTATTTCTTTAAAACCGGTGAACTAATGTATAGGCCGATAAGATAACGAGGGAAGGTACTACAAAATTAGATTGAACTTATGGTACCAATCTTTTATACAGTTTATTTGTTAGGCCTCCAGCGTGACCACGAGGCATACTGTTTTTGCAATGTCCCGGCGTCCTTCCGTGCTTCCGCCAGGATGCTGTATCTCGTGAATGGATGGACGAATTGACTTCAGATTTTCAGGAAGGTGGGTCATGGTCAGAAACTTTGTTTTGGGTGATGTCCAGTTCAAGGTCATTGGCTTTCCAAGTTCCAAACATAGATCTGACTTTGTTTACAATAATTTGGGGGAATTCCAAAATGACTTTCCACACCATTATCTTGCACGTACAAGGGGGTTTCCCATCTCATGAAATACTTTCAGCTTGTAAACAAAGTTAAATAATTAAATTAAATCAAATTACTCAGGGCACATCACACCCTCCCCCTTAAAAGAAGAAAGTTCGAATGTAATGAAAACTTTCTTTAATGTTTTCCTCTTTACATCAACTTCAACATATTATTAACTCTGAGTATTTAACTCATACACAGTGACTACTTGTCACACAAGTTCCCTTTTAAAAGGAAATCTTTGTTTGTCAGTTTTTATGCAATTCTGGACAGGGCATCAGCCATTACATTGTCTTTTCCCTTAATATGTTTGATGTCCAGATTGTACTCTTGCAAGGTCAAACTCCACCTCAACAGTCTTTGGTTTTTGTTCTTCATCCTGTTGATGAAGGTGAGGGGATTGTGATCTGTGAAAACAAGTACAGGGTATACTGTGGTACCCAAATACACATTAAAATGTAGCAATGCCAATAGCAATGCTAGACACTCCTTCTCAATTGTGGAGTAATTTCTCTGGTGCTTGTTGAATTTCCTTGAAAAGTAACAAATGGGGTGATCTATTTGATCTTCACCCTCTTGCATCACAACACCTCCACAGCCTATGTCACTGGCATCAACAGTCAACTTGAACTGCTTCTGAAAATCAGGTGCAGTAAGTACTGGTGTGAACTCATGAGTATTGATTTGACTTTGTGAAAAGCGTTTTCACACTGTTCTGACCAAATGAATTTTGCATCTTTCTTCAACAAATCAGTCAAAGGACTTGCTATCTCTGAAAAGTTTGGACAGAACTTTCTATAATAGCCAACCATTCCTAGAAATCTCATGAGTGCCTTCTTGTTTACAGGTGTGGGGTATTGCTCAATTGCTTCAACTTTGGCTTTGATAGGCTTCACCTGACCTTGACCTACAACATATCCCAAGTATGTGACTGTGGCATGGCAAAACTCACTTTTTACCAGATTGACTGTCAATTGTACTTCAGACAGCTTCTTAAACAACTGATGGATTTGTTCCATGTGTTGTTCCCAAGTTTGACTGTAAACAATCAAATCATCTACATACGCTTCACATCCCTCTATGTCTGCCACAATTTGATTTACCATACTCTGAAATGTTGCTGGGGCGTTTTTCAACCCGAATGGCATAACTTTGTATTGGTAAAGACCAAATGGTGTACAAAAAGCAGAAATCTCTTTGGCACGGTCTGTGAGTGGAACCTGCCAGTACCCTTTCAAAAGATCAAATTTGCTAACAAATTTTGCATTCCCAACTTTGTCTATGCAATCATCAATTCTTGGAATCGGGTACGAGTCTGTCTTTGAATGAACATTTGCAGCTCTCATGTCTGCGACCAATCGGTATGAACCATCAGGCTTGGGAACAAGTATGCATGGTGAACTCCACTCACTACTTGGTTCTATGATATCATTGTCTAGCATGTAATTGATCTCATTTTTGAGATGTTCCATTTTCAATGGATTGACTCTGTAAGGATGCTGCTTAATTGGTTTAGTATCACCAACATCTACATCATGAAATGCAGCATTTGTTCTACTTGGCGTATCAGGAAATATATTGTCAAATTTGTGAATCAAATTTGCAATTTGACTTTGGTGATCTTGAGAAAGATGACCTAACTTTGAGTCCAAATTAATGAGCCCATCAGAATTGCTCAATTTTACATTATACTCTTTATCCTGGTCATATGTGACATCAGAATTGTCATCTTTACTCTTGTCTACATTGGCGATTTTGTCTACATCGGCATGTTTGTCTACATTAGCATGTTTTACTGTACACACAGGTTTTGGAATGCCACTGTCACTTCTTTCAACATACTCTTTGAGCATATTTATGTGGCATAACTGCCTGCTCTTGCGTCTACCAGGAGTCTTGATAATATAATCTACTTCACCCACTTTTAACTCTACTTCACATGGGCCATGATATCTGGCTTGCAATGGGTGTCCTGGAATTGGAAACAGTACTAGAACTTTGTCACCTGGTTTGAACACTCTCTCTTTGGCATGTTTATCATACCATTGTTTCATTTTGGCCTGACCCTGTTTCAAGTTTTCTTTGGCGATATCAGTTACTCTGTTAAGCCTATGCTTAAAATTGGAGACATAATCCAACAAATTGATATCTGATTTCTCATTGAGCCACTTTCCTTTCAACAACTTTAAGGGCCCGCGCACTGTGTGTCTAAACACTAACTCAAAAGGACTAAATCCCAAAGTTTCCTGAACAGCTTCCCTAGCAGCAAATAACAACAAGTGTACTCCGTGATCCCAGTCCCTCTGAAATTCCAAACAATATGTCCTGATCATGTTTTTCAAAGTTTGGTGGAACCTAATTTCTAGTGCACCTTGTGATTCTGGATGGTAAGCACTTGAGGTATACTGCTCTATACCTAATTGATACATGACCTGTTGAAATACTCCAGAAGTAAAGTTTGATCCTTGATCTGACTGTATGGACTTGGGGAGCCCCACAAATGTGAAGAACTTGGTTAAAGCTTTCACTATGGTCACTGCTTTAATATTTCTCAAGGGTATGGCTTCAGGAAAGCGTGTTGACGCGCACATAATTGTCAGAAGGTATTGATTACCTGACTTAGTCTTTGGTAGGGGCCTACACAATCAATAATAACCCTACTAAATGGTTCATCAAAGGCTGGAATTGGCTTTAATGGAGCAGGAGGTATTTTCTGATTTGGCTTCCCTACTACTTGGCATATGTGACATGTTTTGCAATATTCAGAAACATCTTTTCTGAGAGTGGGCCACCAGAAATGTGTCAGAATTCTTTCATGAGTTTTCTTAACACCCAAATGCCCTGCCATGGGACTATCATGTGCTATGTTAATTACTTCAGTGTGGTAGACTTTTGGTACCACAATTTGGTGCACTACCTTCCACTCTTCATCGGCAGGTACATCAAGGGGGCGCCATTTTCTCATTAGCACACCATCTTGTTTGTAAAACAGACAGAATTTTGTTCTGCTTCTTCTAGGGTCCATGCCCTTTGATTGATCTCTTTGAGTTCTGGGTCATTTTGTTGCTCCAGAATTAGCTTGTCATGACTTAATGGGTCTCTCATGGTTTCCCCAATTTGTTCATGCTCAGAGGCTGTGTCATTTTGAGGGGTATTTTTATCCCCAGGAGAAGGAAGTTTATCTTCTTTCTCATTCAACTGTGACACAACTGTGTCTTCCAAATTGTAGCCTAAGTCATCAATTTGGTTGTCCTCAATTGTTTCTAATGAAGCTCTCTTACTCATTGCCCGTGTCACTGCACATGCAGGAAATATCTCCTCTTCCTCACTATTATCATCCTGTAAACAGGGCTTATCTGTAACTATTGGGTCAGGAAAAACCTTCCCCCCTGCCAAATCATTTCCTAGCAACATGGACACTCCCTTGACTGGTAATTCATGTCTAACTCCTATGGTTACAGGACCAGAAACCAAGTCAGATGTCAAGTTAATTTTGTGGAGAGGTACATTCAGTATTTCCATCCCAATACCCTGGATCAAAGCATTACCTGCTGAACTATCCTCATTAAAGGGCAAAGTTCCTTCCAGAATCATAGATCGTGCACAACACGTATCTCGCACAATCTTGATGGGCTTTGGACTACCATTCTCACCAAGTGATACTACTCCCTCTAACACAAATGGTTCAAATTCTTCACACACCTTGTCTGTCTCACCTCCCTTTTTTGGGAATTCTTGTTTCTTGATTTGACTGACTTTTTTCTTTGACTCAAGTGACACTGCACATCCCACAGTATTACTAGCAGTTTGCTGCTGTTTTTGTGCGTCTTGTCTGCCTTTTAAGAAATAACACTGGGTCATCGTATGCCCTGGTCTCTTACAGTGAGTACAAGTTACTTTGGCTTTAAATTCAGTCCCAAATTTTGCTCTGTTACCTGAACTTCCTGGGGTCCCTCTACCACCAGCACTATGCTGTGAATTAGACTGAGATCTCCCTTCTTGTGTACCACCCTGATTTGTTCTAGGTTGATTATGGCTGAACCTGTTTGAATAACTTCTGTTATGACCAAATCTACTCCCATTCAATTTGTGAGTTAAGCCATAGTCGTCCGCCATTGTCGCCGCTTCGTTTAGCGTCTTAATTTTGCTAGCGCTTTCATCCAAATGAGTTTTTATGTCAACGTGGACACATTTCTTGAACTCTTCTATAAGAACTAATTGCTTAAGTTGGCCGAAATCATCTTTGACTTCTTTTGACCCAAGCCACCTGTCAAACATTTGTTCTTTTACTCTAGCAAATTCTACATGCGTTTGATCTGCTTGCTTTCTTGAATCTCTGAACTTTTGTCTGTATGCTTCAGGCACCAGTTCATAGGCCTTAAGGACTGCCTGTTTAACTTCTTCATAATCATTACACTTCTCTATTGGTAGAGCTGAGTAAGTTTCCTGGCCTTCCCCACAAAACTACTTTGTAACAGTAGGGTCCAATGCTCTGGAGGCCATTTCAAATTTGTAGCTACCTTTTCAAAATGTTGAAAGTACTCGTCAACTTCTTTCTCTTTGAATTTAGGCACAAGCTTTACATACTTTGTAACATCAAAGCCTGACTTTGACTTTGAGGAGAAACTTGATGAGTATTTGTCACCTAGCTTAGCCAACTTCTCGTGTTCAAACTCAATTTCTTTTTCTTTCAAATGTGCTTCCATTTGAATTTTTGCCAGTTTTTCCTTTTCTTCCATTTCTAATTTATGGTGCTCAAGCGCCATCTTTTCTTGGCGTGCTTTTTCTTCCATTGCTAGTTTTTGTTTTTCAATGTCTAGCCGTTCTTGTTTCTCTTTATTTTCCATATCTAATCTTTCTTGCTTTTCTTTATTTTGCATTTCTAGCTTTTGCATGTCCAACTGCAATTGCATTTTCATTTTTTCCATTTCCACCTGAACTTCTAGTTCTTTCAACTTAACTGCATCCCCGATTTCAGTTTTGACCTCTTTTCTCTTGTCCAAAATGGATTCCTCAAAATACTCTTCATCAACCAAAACATCAATTAAGGCATTTTTGATTATTTGTTTTCTGTTGGCTTGCTTTACATCCAATTCATAGTATTTTGCAAATGCTAATAAATCAGGTTTCTTCAACTTATCAAACTTCTCCCAATCTATAGTTTCAAGAAACTCTTCTGCTTTAAACTCTGCCATATTCTACTTTCACTTTCAAGACTCAGTATATAAATGCCAACTTTTTTTACAGTGTATCTCCCGGACGACAAGCCCCCAATTTTGTTACGAGTCGTACTTGACTCAAGGCCAAAATCACCTTTTACCCGAACTCACACGAATGCACAACACAAATACACGGTTTGATTAAGCTAACATAATCTAAGTCTTTAATTGAAAACAAAGTATGCTTGGTACATATAACAACAATATACACTAAAATCACACAATCAGTTTTACTCTATCGGTACTTAACCAGCGGTCTTCTTGTTGGTGATTCTAGAGTTCTTGCAATGTTCTGGACGACTGATGTAATATATCCTTATTCACTTGTCCTGCGAAAATCAGTGAAGTCCATAGTACACTTGCATTTATAAATCCTTGCGTATAAAATCCTCATACGAAAATGATGATGCTTCCTCCAATCTCCTTTGCACTGCTATCTCCACAAATATATCTCCTTGCGCTGCTTCCTCCACAAATATATCTCCTTGCGCTGCTTTCTCCACAAATATATCTCCTTGCGCTGCTTTCTCCAAAAATGGTGTTTCTTTCACCATTCTCTCTTTCTCCAGGGAACAGGTTTCTTTAACACAGCTCCGCTGTTTCTTGACCGATGCCCGGCCCTCACAAACCCAGCAAACCCCCGCAAGCTGACAGAAGAACTTTTAATCCTTCGATGAGGAAGAGCACTTTTGTGTGCTCGCTGTCTTCTTCGTTGCTGTATTAAAATTAGCTCAATTATTGGCTATATAAACTGGTTAAAATGTACTTCTTTTTGAAGCACGAAGACCATCACACACATGTGGAGTATCTCAATCTCCCACGGCATTCTGTCAAGTCCCAACAAAAACTTCCAGCTTTTTATATCAGTACTCATGCAAAAACCCATCATCTATTAATAAACCATTACTTCAATCACATTTTCACAACATTGCTGCAATCTTGGGATTTCCCAAGATTAATTATACACATTCACCTTTCACATTACATCACTTCCTGGGGGGTTTTCCTGATGGTGCAATAATGAACTGGGGCTTTCCAAGTTCCAAACATAGATCTGACTTTGTTTACAATAATTTGGGGAATTCCAAAATGACTTTCCACACCATTATCTTGCACGTACAAGGGGCTTTCCCATCTCATGACATACTTTAAGCTTGTAAACAAAGTTAAATAATTAAATTAAATCAAATTACTCAGGGCACATCACAGTATGATCAGCACTCGGCTCTTTACGTTGGTCAGTTCGGGTGTCAGGTACTCGAGAAAAGGACATAGGCATACAATGTGCCCGCGAAAACGCATTGGCAAACTATTTTCAGCCCCCCCCCCCCCTCGTTTAGTTGTGACACAGGCCTTATTGTACTATTAGGGAAGTGCACTAGGTAACACTTCCCTTGTATTATTGGGTCAATTTCACAATAGCAATACTTCCGTCTATTTAGAATCAGTACAGCAACTGAAGATTGACGGTGAGTGGACACTTTTCTAACACTTATAATTACACAGATTTATTGAGACTTTAATTAAGTGAATAAAAAGCCAGACACGGTGCATCGAATATCGAAAGCATAGAGGTTCGGTAGTATAATAGTGTGACTATGTTCATCAGTGAGAAGAGCAATGGTGAGAATATTTTTTCAGATTCTATGTAAAATTAACAGGAAACAAAACTGCGACCAATTACACTCAGTACGACAGTGGCCATCCTCTATTGTTATGCATAGTCGTGCTAAAGGTCGATCGATACATGTTGAAATCATCATATTTCAGGAATACACCTTTTTAGCGTTGATATTAATGTTCTCGGTCAAATAAAAAACAATAAGTATATAGAATATATACATTTGTTTCAGTAATGTCGGATAAAAACATGGCACATGGTATACTTTAAAAAAAATCCTGGTGTTAAAATTAGACATGAAATTGTGTCTTTTTAAGATTTTTTTATTTTTACAGGCCTTAACTTCGACCGTGAGCTTTTTTGGAATTAACTTTTTAGCGTTTCAAACGACTTTGAAAACTTGTTTGATTTATTGTTGTTAATGAGTTATGTACGTTTTACAAAAGTGTTGTTGTTTCAGCCCTCTTTACAACAACAACAGAAAACTTTTGGTGCGCTGTTCCTTATGACAAGCTCATAGCGCTTACAAAGTAAAAATATAAACATCTTAAGGTACACAAGCAAAACCTTAAATAAATAACATTATAGAGTACAAGCCTTAAATTTACATAATACGCGTACAAGTCTTAAATATAAAGATCAACAAAGTAAAACACATCATGGAAAAAGATAGGTCTTAATTGACTTTTTAAAACTCGCGATGGAAGAGGATTCTCTTATTGTGATAGGAAGTTTATTCCATTCCCGTGAAGCACATAAAGTAAATGTCCTGTCTCCTGCTCTAAGGTGAGCCTTGGGGTAATCCAAACGAAGGAAATCATTGACGGATCTGAGATTACGGGTTGGATGATAAATATGAAGACAAGTATTCAGATAATCTGGTGCTAAGTGGTTTAGAGTCTTGTAGACGTAGAGGAGCAGTTTGTAGATAATACGATGTTGGACAGGTAGCCAATGAAGAGCAGACAGCAATGGTTGCGATTCGTGCTTGCGAGGTACATTAAAAACAAATCGAGCTGCCCAGTTTTGAAGACGTTGAAGTCGAAGGACATGTTTATGTGGAATTGAAGACAAGAGACCATTACAGTAATCCAACCGGGAGTGAACGAGCAGCATGATTACAAGTATCCTTATCAATATATTTCCGTATTCTAGTTAAATTACGTAGATGAAATGTAGTTGTTTTGCATAAATTAGTGATGTGCGTTGTCATAGACATATTTGTATCAAAAATGAACCAAGATTACGAACTGACTCTGATGGCAAGATGGTTGAATCTCCCATTTTGAGTGCAACATTGTTGATAAAGCGTGTGTTATGAGGAGACGATGCAATGAAAAATTCAGTTTTATCATTGTTGAGTTGTAATTTGTTTTGAATCATCCAAGTTTTGATTTCATATATACAGTTTTGAAGTTTTGCAATAGCATTATCTAATTCACCAGGTATCTTAGGATTACAGGAGACGTAGAATAACTCAAAAACCACGTGACCTACAAAAGAATATATGTGATAATTAAATTCTTCTACACACTCGCTATGAATTGATCAATGTAATTTTTGCCAAAGCTCACAACCATTCGCAAGTTGCTGTGAACTACCAAATCGCAACAGTGTAAAATAGTTGCTAACCTTAACGCAGCAACATGTTTCAAATTATGCCTGTTAATAAAATTATCTCGAGTGGCGATCTTTTCAAATCAAAAGCTCTTGTATGTAAATCAGGGTTTACAACCAACAAACGAAAACGAATTGCCTACTACAGTTCTCGCATTAGCAACGTGTTTGTTCCAAAATTACTCAGATCAGTGTCCACTTCTGTGCCAGGACTTTGGAAGAACCGGTGGCGTTGAGTGTGTAGTACAAATTGTGAGTGCCCTAAAGAGTCCTGAATGTGAATTTGAAGACGATGAGCTGTTGGAAGGAGCCTTTAACTGCGCGTTAGGAGTGCTACATAATTCGTCGGGTGTATTACATAGTGACGGATGTTAAACTTCGCCAGAAAAAAAGTTTTTGAGTTAGACGCGATCAAAGAGTACGCCGATTTGTGATCAACCGTAGCAGAATATTGTCAAGTAAAATCCTCTAAAAGTTGCTGTATTTTTAAAAACTAGTATCTAAAGTATCTTGAAACATCTATCACATGGAGAATTATTCGCTATTAAATCAGTAAAATGATTACAAAGTTATACGTCAGTATGTAAAAACGTGAAAACGTTGCACCCTAAAGCTACCCTAACATCCGTCACACATCCGTCACTATGTCTTGCGCCAATATCGCTCACGCTAATCTGGTCTCTCGTGTTGATCTATGGACATCCGTCACACATCCGTCACTATGTCTTGCGCATAAAAGTCGGATCAAGGAAGGACTTCGAGCATCCGTCGGTTCTTTACGCTTATTATTAAACGCTTTTTTTCATGATAAAACCGACTCGTCACGAGTGCCCATGACATACATGGCATATTGTATTTGAGTATTTACTCCTGATCTTACTAGTACTCAGTCTCATGATATAGCTAATCACACAAGCTGTAACTTCTTTTTACAAAACGCCAATGATTGTATTCAGTTTTACCAATTTACACTGTATTATCTGTAAATTTGGAGCCGCCTCTAAACGCCTCTGAACATATTTTGATCATCTTTCAATAACCTACTCATTAAAAAGGATCATATTTTCATTTTTTATTACTTAATCATCCCTTTTATATTGTAAAGCTTTGAAATAATGTCTCTAAATAATTGTCGAATCAACTCGAACCATTAAAAATTTATTAAAAGTGATATTTTACTAAACTAATGATCCATTGAATATCTGCTCTACGTAAAAGTTTTTGGTTTATACCCAGTTATCAACATCCGTCAAGAAATCATGTAGGTTTCAATGAACAATATTGAATTACGTACGTTCAAATTGAAAAATAATGTTTTTACATAGTGACGGATGTGACAGATACGCTCTTGTATGTATTCGCTGGCGAAGTGACGTAATAAATCGGATTAACTACCATATATCACGCTGCACTACAAGCAGGTTGCACTCATCACCTGTGAATGTCTGCATTCATAGATACCGCTCTTTTAAAAGATACTAATTACAGGTGCGAGTGATCAAAATGATATGGCGCTAGTTTATAACATAAAAAGCCAAATTACATAAAAGACACCTTCAACAATATAACATTAGCTCGTTCGCGAAAGTAGGACTGCCAAGTATTACGAATTCTTAATTGAGTTATAATATATTTTTGTCTTGTTTCAGCAGAAAATGTCTAAATTCCGCGGACGTCTCGCAGTATTGAAGAAACTTCCGGCGGTGTTTGGAAAATTTTGGAGAAAGTTGAAGAAAATATCCGTGAAAGAGGCTAAAAGCAAATAGATGAATCACTCCAGTACTTGAACGGAATAGACGATTTCTGCACGGAGAAAGTGATTGAGGCATTATGTCGCATTGAAAGTGTGACAACACAGCTCGCCGGACTTTCAGATAATGATGACACAACTGAGCATATGGACATATACATACCTAAAATTCGTTTAGTAGCGGAATACCTTGTACAGAATAACTTCGCTGAGCTTTTTGTAAAGATAGCGGCATCGACCGCGCATCATGGTTTACAACCAACAAACGAAAACGAATTGCCTACTACAGTTCTCGCATTAGCAACGTGTTTGTTCCAAAATTACTCAGATCAGTGTCCACTTCTGTGCCAGGAATTTGGAAGAACCGGTGGCGTTGAGTGTGTAGTACAAATTGTGAGTACCCTAAAGAGTCCTGAATGTGAATTTGAAGACGATGAGCTGTTGGAAGGAGCCTTTAACTGTGCGTTAGGAGTGCTACATAATTGTATTAGACTTTGTGTAGAAAATCGAAGCAGGTACCGCAGAGCCGATGCTGTGAAGATACTAGGCGGTTTAAGAAAAGGTGACATTTCCGATGTGAATTTGCTGTTAATTCTTGCCTACATCGTTGACGAAGAAGAAAGCGAAACGCTTGCCAAATCGGAAGGATGTGTTAGAATGTTAATCGAGTTACTAAAGGAAGCCGTCAGTCGCGACGATCACTTTGGCTTCACCGAAAATGAATCATATTACTCAGCGACAGAACTGTTGGACGGTCTGAATCATTTGGCAATCAATGACGCAATCAAAGCGGAAATCGCTAAGCACGGTGGGATGCATTGCATCATCAGAATGCTGCAACCCGATTTTTCTGAAGAAGAACACGTGGTTGCTACTCAAGCGTTATGGAATCTGTCATTCCTTGATAGCATCAAACACACAAGTGAAGTCCAGGCCACCCTTCCAAGTAAGCATAATAAGATTTTACACTATACACCATGTAATCTTCTTAAGTAATTATTACATATATTCTATAGTTTTTTGAGTACATCATTCTCTCTATAAACAAAACTCCGGGGGGGGGCACTTCAATATGCAATGGATATATGTGTAGGGCTGGGACTTTCACACTTAGGGGCATTCGGTGAGAGCAAAATGTAAAAAATATGGGGTCATTGGGTGAGAGCATGATTTTTGGTATTCGGTGAGAGCAGAATGTAAAAAATATGGGATCATTGGGTGAGAACATGACTTTTTTAAATGGAATCTTTGGGTGAGAGCCAAAATAGCACCACAGAAACCTCGAAAATCAAATTTCTAGTTCTAAATGGCTTCATATTTCTTTTTCTTTTTCAAAATAAGTAACAAAATCAGTGATAAATGAAAGTTGCTGTTCAAATTGAACTTGTAAGGGTCTTTGGGTGAAAAAAAAAAAAAAAAAATAGGGGGTCTTTGGGTGAAAGAGCATATGTTCGTAAAAAATATAGGGTCTCTGGGTGACAGCGATGCTGAAAAAGGGGGTTTTAACAGCCCTACATACGCGTCACCTCCAAAGTTGGTGTCCTTCTGTTATCAAATAATTTTGACTTTAAAAAAAAGATATAATACAAATGTTATTAAACATTGATATTTTATGTATTTTTGATATTCAACAGTCCTCGAAGTAAACTGTATAAATCTAATTATGTGTACTTAAAGTGTAATGTAGCTGGGATGAAAAGTCACCCATCAATTGAAAATATTTATTAATTTTATTTATTTCAATATATTAATATTATTATTATTGTTATTATTGATATTATTATTATACTTTCAGAATCTTAATTGAACTTTCTTGATCTCCGCTTCACAAGCGCACTCATTCATCATCGCTTTATTTTTGACTAATTTTGCAGCATTGCAATCTTTGGCAACATCTGAAAGCCAACCAATTCGAGAAGCAAGTTCCTATGCTGTATGGGAAATTCAGGACAACCAGCGAACAGTTGAACACCCGAATTATGATGATCATCCGCCATCTTATCAAGAAACTGTCGAGGCACATGCGCAAAGTGGTCCATCTGGTCACGTGATGATAAGCTACCAATGGGATTCTCAAGATCGTGTTACCGCCATCAGAGATAAGTTGATTCAAACTGGATACAAAGTATGGATGGACGTAGACAAAATGCGTAAGTTTGAATTATTCTCGGAATGTTTTACATGTTTACATGCAATATTGATACTATCGTTACTATCGTGCTCTAATAATATGTCTTTCTATGTTCAGGAGGAGATATTCTTGATGCAATGGCAGATGCTGTAGAAAAATCGGACGTGATTCTCATTTGTATGACTGAAAGATACAAGGATAGTACCAGCTGCAGATCAGGTAACAATGGTAATCCATTTGAAGACCTGAGCGCAAGAAGACCGTAAATCCACTTGGCCCTTCAACATGTATACACCAGAGTTGCGTATAGTTTCGAATAGTTTGGTAATGTTTTACACATGTTCAGGGGCCAAAACAAATCTTTCACAACCTTTCATGATGTTTTTACCCTTGAATATGTATTAAACATTATAAAACCATAAGAAACTATACGTAACTTAAGTGTATACATGTTGAGGGGCCAAGTAGACTTACCGTCTTCTTGCGCGCAGGCGATCTTCATTTGTATTTTACGCATTTTATATGGTCTTGTAAACACCTCAAATAAAGACAGTCCGCACTTTGTGTAACTCGTCCTACAGCAAAACCCAATCTTGTTATGACAATTTGCTATAAGGTCGGGTGTAGAATCTTGTTAGATCTAATATAATACGCAATTTGCTACCACTCTAAATTGACAAAGATTGATATCAGTATATGAAAGTTGGTGCATTTTTAAATTTGCAAATGATGGTTCCGGCATCGTGCATCGTTTTCATTTGCAATTTGCAACCACTTTCATACTGGTATCAATCTTTGTCATTTTAGGTCAAACCGGGTATTTGGTCAAACCAGGCAGACAGTGTGCCCTATAATATGCCTCCTGTTTAATACGCATGTGGATACAGAACTTAGGCCTAAATGTAACTGTAAAATATCTTTTAATATGCATACAGAAGCTAAATATGCCTCTAAGAAGAACAAGCACATCGTGCCATTACTGCTGGAGGCCGACTATGATCCAGATGGATGGCTTGGAATACTTCTAGGTACAAAGCTATTCTATAAGTTCTGTTCTGATGATGAGATGACGAAAAAACATGGAAGGACTCTTCAGAGAACTAGGCAATCGTGGACGAGCAGAATTAACATCACCATCAGCAGCAGCTGAATCTACAACAGCCGCATCAGCAACTTCAGCAAAGGCTGAAGACGATGTGGATGGTAAGCCTTGTACTATTTTATCAGATAGTACTACCTCAAGAAATGCTTCTTCGTACTAATGTTGTTCACCACTTGAGAACCACTAGGATCCACAACATGCTCATCTATCACTCAGGGTACACTTATATTTAACCCCTATACATTTGCACATAAATTGAATGACCTATTGGGTACAAAACTCGTACTCTGCAACTCGAGGTCAAATTTTGCTCTATGATTGTTTGATTGAGGTTATTGAACTATGCCATTGGGATTAGGCCATTGTGGTTCATAGTAAACAAAGCAAATAGGTTCGTGATATGCGGCTTTTAAACGTACGTAACGGGTTTCACATCCTGATCCTGACCTTTAGCGTAACCTTTGGTTTCCGCCACTTCAACGACAGGGAGAGACATTCGGTACCGGACAGTTTGTCACTCCTTTGTCACCTAAACAGCCATCTGGTATATACCGAGCTCACTCATACTATGAGTGAGCTCGGTATATACCATGAAGCAGGCGGCGGATGACATGATAGAGAGAGAGAGAGAGAGACGGCAAAACTGCTCAGCCGTCAGTCATAGGCGTATATCTTTGGGTGGAGGGGTGGGGACAAATCCTCAATATTTTGCCAGGGGCATGGTCCATATAATCATCCCCTTTAGGTGGGTTTCTGACCAAATTAGCCTCATTTTTGTACCATTTAAAACCATTTTTACCCCAAAAGTCCCCATTTTGCGCGTTTCATGAGAATATATTCCAATTTTGCACCATTTTCATCAGCTTAGCTGCAGTATGACAACATTTTTCGTACGCTTCGCCCGCATTTGTACCATAAACTTATTTTGTCGCCAAAATGTACTCGATTCACTACTTCAAAAACAAAAACTAATTTCAAACACCATCCCCCATGTCCAAAAGAAATATACGCCACTTAGATTACTTACCATCAGCACCATCTTGAGTGGTCGTAATCATAATATTCGTTTTTAAAACTGTCATTTAAGTGAAATAAAACTGTTACATATTTTGTACTGTTTCTAATTAGGTCCCGTGTCTGTTCGTGCTGAGCCAACGGTCACAATGGCTCCACCGACTTTCGGCGAAGAAGCCCATCAGAGCAGTTCTACCGACAAAGCTTCCACGTGGTCTGCAGAAAAGGTGCAATCATGGCTGCAGGATATCGGTTTATCGGCTATGTCGTCCGCACTTGGCTTCCAGTGCGATGGAAATCATTTGAATGAAATGTACGAGCAATACAAGCGATCACCTGATGTCTTCCAGAACGAAATGAAGACGGATCTTCAGATGAATTATGGTGATCGTTTGAAGTTAATAACAGGTCTTAAACAATTGTTTAAAAGTGAGTAACATTGCGGACCTCTTGCGCCAAGTAGCCCACAGATCATTTTGAAGAGGATACTCTCTCCTCCTCATACATGTCATGTACTCGTCACACTATCTTGATTTCTATTTGAAGAGTTTGTTTCCAAAGGCGCTAAATCCAATAGCTGCCTTGTGTCACATTTTTATGGTATATTTTAATATTTTTAAAGTTCAAATGACATTTAACGATTAGAATGGATATGTTTATAATTCTAGCTTATTTTCTAACTATTTTCAAAATCATTTTGTCCCCTAAAAATTCTCCAATGCAAAGTTTTAAAATGGCTGCCAATGGATTTAGCTAAATAATTTTCTTTTATATTTATTGTTTTCGTCTTCGCACGTGGGAGGTTAAAGAAATTTGCAATTATTTTTTTAAAGATACCAAAGAATTGTTATAACTATTCTAGTGCTCCAATGTTATTAGATTAGCAAGAAGGTTACTGCTACTCTTAAAGGAGTATTTCGTGATCCTAGCATCCTCTTTTATGACATTTTTCAGTACATATCCACGAAAAAGCTTATTCCCAAAATTTCAGTTGATTCCGATTTTGCGTTTGCGAGTTATGCATGATTATGTGTATTACACTGCTCCATAGACAATGCGTTGTAATTTCGTTCTGGTGCACCAGAACGAAATTCAAATTTTACGATATCTTTGCAAAACGAATTAATCTGCAAGAAATATTTTGTACATAAACATTATGTAGCCAGAATATCTTCAATTGAATTTTACATAAAGCAGCCTTTGGATTTAGCGCCTTTTGGAAACAAATTCTTCATTTATGGAGACATTATGTCAGGACATCGTAACACATAGTGGCATCAAGTGAGTTTTCCCCCCAATTTTCTGTTTCGCATATGATGTAAAGATTTAGAGCTAGCTATAGTAATACTGGTACGAACGAATAGAATAAATTACCTTCGCTCAAATGCAATTCTTTTGTATCGCATATCAATATCACGTGATTACCAAATCGCCACTTTCACGCCCCATTGGGAGATATTTGGCCATCTCAGTCTTTCGTTTCATCGCCAATATGGCCAACTTTTGCTTACAACATGGCAACCCCGCCTAGACGGAAGTGTCTATACACAAAATGTGAGTCAATGTTGAAGCAGTACAACTTCAGCGCGAATTTGAGACCGTAAAATTTATTAATCGAAGGGCCATAAAAACGTGTTTAGTTTTTGAGTTCCATTGCACCCTGTGTACAAACTAACGGTCGTTTCATCTTTTCAGTTTCGGTTTCGGTTTCAGTTTTCGGTTTCGGATCTCATTGGTATTTTGAAGTGTTAGCATGGTACATGTGAACAATCCTTTTATTCTACTGAAAAGTTGAACGAAGATAATTTCTGTTTTTGGTTTGGGGAGTTATGTTAATTTCTGACATGAAAACGTGAGATGAGAGGGTTGGTGTTAATATAGACAAAAGAAGTGTCTAAATTTTACGGTCGTAAATTCGCGATAAGTTGTACGGCTTCAATTGACTTGCGTTTGGTGTATATGTACTTCTGCCTAGGCGGGAGTGACTCACGAAAATAGCCTAGCATTGAAATATATACTAACCATGTTGTCAAGTTATAAGCAAACGTTTTTCATATTGGCGATGAAACGAGAAAATAGCCAAATATCTCCCAATGAGGCGTGCAAGTGATGTTGATGCGTATAATGCACGTACTCTCCCATGGGTGGCACATATCACAAATGACCATACGGGTATGCTCCCCCGGAAAGACCCCCATTGTTGGATTACTCATCTCCGAATTGAAAGACCCCCTATATTTGACCAAAATAGAGCTCCAATTGACCCTTGATTTAGATCATTTCAGCTCTAAAAGGTATTTTCAGGCGATTTTTAACCAGAAAGCCAATACAGACCATTGATTTTGACTGTTCGCAGCTCCAAAAGTTACCATTTTACTTGTTGTACTTGTTCGCAGCTCCAAAAGTGCACCCTTCTACCGGTACGCCGTCAGTTCCCAAAGACCCACCACCTCAAAATTCCGGGGGAGCATACCCACCAAAATAGAATCCTCAGCATCTCAATAAAAGTGCATTATTTTGTACAATTTCTCTCCCCACAAGTGATACGCATTATTATAGCAGCAGTCCTGTCGCTGCGCTGCAGATTAGTTTATACGAAATATTTTGAAGGGAGGTCCAGGGCGAGGAACGTCTACATCAGAGGTTATAATTGACGGTGTTAAGAACTTATCTGGGTGCGTTTTTTGGTGCATATGCGTTTCTAAACGGGAATATACACACACGTAACTTTGAAACCGGGGATGCACTTGGAAACGGAAAGACCCTATATATCCCGTTTGACTCAATGATTTTAATCATTTAAAAATATTAACATCAAAGTGGGGCTATGGAGGGGACAAATCCATCTGTCCTTCAGATTCTGTGCGTAACCTAGGGGTTATTTTTGACTGTCAAATGTCTATGTCCATTCACGTCAAGACTCTTTGTTCTAACCTTACATACCAGCTTCGCAACATTTCCCGGATACGTCGGTACTTGGATTATGACACTTGTCATCTGGTCATAAGAGCCCTTGTCCTTTCCAAGATCGATTATGGCAATGGGCTGCTTCTTGGCTGTTGTAAAGCAGACATTCAAAGACTACAACGGATCCAGAATTGGGCTGCGAAGCTGATATGTAAGGCCCTCAAATATGATCATGCCACACCGTATTTAAAGCAGTTACACTGGCTCCCTGTTGAAGAGCGCATCAATTTCAAAGTTTTAGTCACTGTGTTTAAATGCCTCACCAAGAGTGTTCCTGAGTACCTGTCTGATTGTGTTTCCCTGCACTGCCCTGCGCGTGCAGGCCTGCGTTCTGCTTCTGATACCACCCTCCTGACAGAGCACAACACAATCAAAACACTCATGTCAGCTGAACGCAGGACCTTCTCCTATGTTGCGCCTCGAACCTGGAATAGACTGCCAATTGGTATCAGGGAATCACAATCAGTGGGTATTTTCAAGAGGGTTCTAAAGTCACACTTGTTTCCATAGATTTTGTAGCCTTCACAGGCAGTTCTCATTTATTTATTTTCTTCATGTTCTTCTTTTGCTTTGTTTTGTGTTTTTGTTTTGAGCGCTACGTTCTAAATGTAGCAGCGCTATATAAATATTTATAATGTATGTATGTATGTATATACGGCATGCATTATATGCTTTATTTGGTGATTATATACCATAGTGTGTAAGTACACATACAACACAATAAATTGCAACATTGCTAATAAAGAAGTTCGATAAACAGTAATTTGAACATTGATACTTTCAAATTAATTTTGGGATGTGTCGGTTGGAATATAACCAACACCATGGAAGCAAAGATCCTTAGGATTTTTGATGGAAGACAAGATATGCTGGACTCAGGAAAAGAGAGAGATCACGTATATGTCCTTTTTGTCCTTTCTTTTTTCCAATATAGAGTTTGATAGGGTTAAAGTTCTATGATTGGAAGAATCTGTGGGTACGGGTGATTATTTTCGTACCCAAATCTCAAAATGGCCAAAAAGTGAGTTAAGGTTTTCTGGTTTTGAACCCTCGATATGTAGATCGTGTGATGTGGATGGTAAGCCTTGTACTATTTTATCAGTTACTACTTACACTTCCTCAAGAAATGCTTCTTCGTACTAACGTTGTTCATCACTTGAGAACCACTAGGATCCACAACATGCTCATCTATCAGGGTACACTTATTTAACCCCTATACATTTGCACATTCATTGAATGACCTATGAAAATTTGGGTACAAAACTCATACTCTGCAACTCGAGGTCAAATTTTGCTCTATGATTGTTTGATTGAGGTTATTGAACTATGCCATTGGGATTAGGCCATTGTGGTTCATAGTGAACAAAGCAAATAGGTTCGTGATACGCGGCTTTTAAACGTACGTAACGGGTTTCACATCCTGATCCTGATCATTAGCGTAACCTTTGGTTTCCGCCACTTCAACGACAGGGGGAGACACTCGGTACCGGACAGTTTGTCACTCCTTTGTCACCTAAACAGCCATCTGGTACCGAGCTCACTCATAGGCGTAGATCTCTGGGTGGAGGAGTGGGGACAAATCCTCAATATTTTGCCAGGGGCATGTTCCATACAATCACCCTCCCCCCTTTAGGTGGGTTTCTGACCAAATTAGCCTCATTTTGGTACCATTTTAAACCATTTTACCCCCAAAAGTCCCCATTTTACGCGTTTCATGATAATATATTCCAATTTTGCACCATTTTGATCATGTTCATCAGCTTAGCTGCAGTATGACAATTTTTTTCTCACGCTTCGCCCGCATTTGTACCATAAACTTATTTTGGCGCACTACTTAAAAAAAAATCAAACCCCATCCCCCATGTCCAAAAGAAATATACACCACTTAGCTTACTTACCATCAGCACCATCTTGAGTGGTCGTAATCCTAAGTCATTTAAGTGAAATAAAACTGTTACATATTTTGTACTGTTTCTAATTAGGTCCCGTGTCTGTTCGTGCTGAGCCAACGGTCACAATGGCTCCGCCGACTTTCGGCGAAGAAGCCCATCAGAGCAGTTCTACCGACAAAGCTTCCACGTGGTCTGCAGAAAAGGTGCAATCATGGCTGCAGGATATCGGTTTATCGGCTTTGTCGTCCGCACTTGGCTTCCAGTGCGATGGAAATCACTTGAAAGAAATGTACGAGCAATACAAGCGATCACCAGATGTCTTCCAGAATGAAATGAAGACGGATCTTCAGATGAATTACGGTGATCGTTTGAAGTTAACAACAGGTCTTAAACAATTGTTTAAAAGCGAGTAACATTGCGGATCTCTTGCGCCAGGGAGCCTAGAGATCATTTTGAAGATGGTACTTTCTCCTCCTCATAATACTCGGCACAATATCTTGATTTCTATTTGATGGAAACATCATGTCAGGATATCGTAACACATAGTGGCATCAAGTGAGTTTTCCCCCGAATTTTCTGTTTCGCATATAATTATGATGTAAAGATTTAGAGCTAGCTATAGACGAATCCAACGAGCCAAGTCATGGTCAGGATTTGGTCGGACATCTTTGGGTAGCCGCTAGCACCAACCTGGTGTTTTGAGCGTCCAATTGTGCAAATAAAAGCCGCCTAACACCGAGAAGATGCAAGGACGACAGGGTTAATAGAATAATATATATATATAAATAGAGATAATTCCGCAGGTAATCCCATCGCATCTATTCATACATAGTCCTTTTGTTCGCAAGTACATCAATGCATATCAATGCGTAGTTAATCCGATTAAGGTGTAAAACGGGTGATAGAATGCAGTTTAAAATTTCCGCCAAGGCCGAATCATTTCACATTTTGAGTACATTACAGCCAACGGCTACCCAACTAAAGCCTGCTAGTCAGGTGTAGGAATGCGTGAATTTAGATTCGTCTATACGCTGGCGAAGTTACGTAATAATCGGGTTAACTACCATAGCAATAGGTGAAAACAATTTTTTGATATACCGCGCTACACTAATACGTTCACTCGGTACCTCTGCATTGAACTATATCTTGCTGATAACTTGCACCTGTAAGATGAGTATCTTTGAAAAGACCAGTATTGTATTCAATCTATGATTGTAGACATACACAGCTGATGAGTGTAATCTGCTTGTAGTGCAGCGCGATATGTTCAAAATTGTTTTCACCTATTGCTATGGTAATTAATCCGATTAATTACGTAACTTCGCCAGCGTATAGTAATACTGGTACGAACGAATAGTTAACTTCCCTCCCTCGAATGCGATTCTTTTGTATTGCATATCAACATCACGTGATTACCAAATCACCAGTTTCACGCCCCATTGGGAGATATTTGGCCATCTTTCGTCTTTCGTTTTATCGCCAATATGACCAACTATTGCTTACAACATGGCAACCTCGCCTAGACGGAAGTACCTTTACACAAAATGCAAGTCAATTGAAGCAGTACAACTTAGCGCGAATTTGAGACCGTAAAATGTAGTAATCGAAGGGCCATTAAAACGTGTTTAGTTTTTGAGTTCCATTGCACCCTGCGTACAAACTAACGGTCGTTTTATCTTTTCAGTTTCGGTTTCGGTTTCAGTTTTTGGTTTCGGATCTCATTGTTATTTTGAAGTGTTAGCATGGTACATGTGAACAATCCTTTTATTCTAGTCTTTTGTTACTACTGATTTCTTTTTTCGGATTGGGGAGTTATGTTAATTTCTGACATGAAAACGTGAGATGAGAGGGTTGGTGCTAATCTAGACAAAAGAAGTGTCTAAATTTTACAGTCGTAAATTCGCGATACGTTGTACGGCTTCAATTGACTTGCGTTTGGTGTATATATACTTCTGCCTAGGCGGGAGTGACTAGCGAAAATAGCCTAGCACTGAAATATATACTAACCATGTTGCCAAGTTATAAGCAAAAGTTTTTCATATTGGCGATGAAACGAGAAAATAGCCAAATATCTCCCAATGAGGCGTGCAAGTGGTCATTATGTAATATTTTTATTTATTTATTTATTTATTTATTTATAACATTCGGCCGAAGCCAGGTTAAACCCAATAGAGCTCAGAGGCTACTTAATTCAAGGGATGCCTCCAGATATGACGGGACAGGGATATGGGAAGAGGTCCGAATTTAGAAGCAGGAGGAAAACCGGAGCACCCGGAGAAAAACCTGCGAGGACGAGCATGGATCGGCAACCAAACTCACATATGGCACCGCGGGGAATTGAACCCGGGCCATAGTGGTGAGAAGCGAGTGGGAAGACCACTGCACTAACCCGCCCTCCCTAAAGAATTGTTGGAACGAAGATAATTGATTCTATTCATTTGCAACAATGGCAATAATTACTAATCTGATAATTGGTTGGGCCTATATGCGAGACTCTAGTTTACATGTTCATTTTAAATGTTTATTTTTGCGGAGCGGAGCTGATTTTTGTCAGGCATTGATCAAAATGACAAATTTCACAAAGATGGAGGGGGAGATACTTGAGACTGACAGTTATTTGCTTCCTGTAATCATTTGCTATAAGATGTATAAATGTATTAAAATGAAAGCCTTAATATTCTGTGCCAAATATTATAAAATATTAGAAGTAACAACTGTCAGGAAATTGTTCTAGTCATCTTAAGCCAAACTAATGTGGTAAAATTAATGAAAACTCACTTAACATCTTCGCCGCTTAACTGTGGTGTTCTATGGGGAATTTAAACTCATAATTGTTGACTTACATTCAAACTTGCTCTATTATCTTATAGAAAAACAATGAATTTGCCTGAATTCACTGAGGTTAGGACGTGCGTGAAATCTTTATTTTAAAAGATCGTTCATTATGGAATGTTTAAGCAAATTTAGTGGGGATGGGTGGGTGGTCGAACAATTGACAAAATAATGCACTTGTACTGAGATGTTGATGCGTATAATGCACGTACTCTCCCATGGGTGGCACATATCACAAATGACCATACGGGTATGCTCCCCCGGAAAGACCCCCATTTTTGGATTACTCATCTCCGAATTGAAAGACCCCCTATATTTGACCAAAATAGAGCTCCAAAAGACCCTTGATTTTGATAATTTCAGCTCTAAAAGGTATTTTCAGGCGATTTTTAACCAGAAAGCCAATACAGACCATTGATTTTGACTGTTCGCAGCTCCAAAAGTTACCATTTTACTTGTTGTACTTGTTCGCAGCTCCAAAAGTCCACCCTTCTACCGGTACGCCGTCAGTTCCCAAAGACCCACCACCTCAAAATTCCGGGGGAGCATACCCACCAAAATAGAATCCTCAGCATCTCAATAAAAGTGCATTATTTTGTACAATTTCTCTCCCCACAAGTGATACGCATTATTATAGCAGCAGTCCTGTCGCTGCGCTGCAGATTAGTTTATACGAAATATTTTGAAGGGAGGTCCAGGGCGAGGAAAGTCTACATCAGAGGTTATAATTGACGGTGTTAAGAACTCATCTGGGTGCGTTTTTGGTGCATATGCGTTTCTAAACGGGAATATACACACACGTAACTTTGAAACCGGGGATGCACTTGGAAACGGAAAGACCCCTATATATCCCGTTTGACTCAATGATTTTAATCATTTAAAAATATTAACATCAAAGTGGGGCTATGGAGGGGATATACGGCATGCATTATATGCTTTATTTGGTGATTATATACCATAGTGTGTAAGTACACATACAACACAATAAATTGCAACATTGCTAATAAAGAAGTTCGATAAACAGTAATTTGAACATTGATACTTTCAAATTAATTTTGGGATGTGTCGGTTGGAATAAAATCAACACCATGGAAGCAAAGATCCTCAGGATTTTTGATGGAAGACAAGATATGCTAGACTCAGAAGAAGAGAGAGATCACGTGACTACCCAATAAGGCACTCGATGACCTTAAATCCATCAATACATTGTCACGTGTATTCATTACGTGTTTAAATCTCGTATATGTCCGTTCTAGAGTAATCACGTAACCTTATTATTGCAATTGAAATTCCCGAGTCTTCCAACCCTTTCAAGACGTCAGCCATTTTTGACTGTTATTTTCTTCCAAGCACTACTTCCGTGCAACCTTCACCAATTTCCAATATAAAGTTTGATGGGGTTAAAGTTTTATGATTGGAAGAATCTGTGGGTGCGGGCGATTATTTTCGTACCAAAATCTCAAAATGGCCAAAACGTGAGTTAAGGCTTTCTGGTTCTGAACCCTCGATATGTAGATCTTAGCATTTAAAACAATACTACCAATAACAATGCTTTTCATATCTAGAAAAACTCAACTTTCCCGGTATAAATCATTCTGGGACACCCTGTACATTAATTCTTTTGCGGTCTTCCTGATGTTAACTACATGATGTGGATGGGTCATGGTTTGTTTTGTTGTTGTTGTTTTTTTGTTTGTTTTTTTTTTTGGGGGGGGTCAATTTCGGCTTTTTTGTCAATTTCTACTATTTAAAAATCTGACCGTTTTCTCCATCACCACTATGACAATGGGTCGATTTTAGTAAGAGAACTGCAAGCAATGGGTCCGTATTTTGGAGTTTAGGCCTACTACATTAATTTTGTTTTTGTAATTCGCATAGGCATATACTCTATAAATATGGGTCCACATCCAGTGGCGGATTTAAGCTGTCAGCAAGTCAGCAAGTCCACATCCCTTTTTAGAGCAAGTATCCCTTCTCTGAATCATGATGATATCTGTCTTTTCAACGCAGAATCATTCATTTATATTTTTGGAGGAAGGTTCGGGGCGAGGAAAGCTTACATTAGCAACTAAGCGCGATGTTAGCAAGACATGACATGTATCAAATCTTGCGTGACTACTAGTTGTACTAAGTATATGTTGGGGTGTAGAGGGGTGTGTGTGGATGATGTGGGGAGGGGGTGGGTTGGTGAGCTTGCGAGTCAGGTGGAGAAAACCGAGACTCGAAAGCACCAGTTTTCCGAGGACATATACCCACACTGAAGACAGTTTGCTGAACACGAATTAGTCTCTTTGAGGATATTTTGATAACACATTGCGGACACTGACGTTTAAAAACTGTGGCGTCCGCGGAAAAGGCAGTGAAGGTAAAGTAATTAACACGGAAGCAATGGAATCAAACAAAGAACACAAAGTTGCGATGAATAGGAAGACAAAAGTCAATTTAATCAAACAATTAATCGTGTCGACGATGCTGACCAGGCCTGGAATTTTAAACGGATGCCTTTATAAAGCCATAATGTACCATTTTGGTCAAATTGTAACAAAGTAGAGCTCCACTTAAAGCGGCAAAAGATAGGCGCTAAAATGGAGCGTTGTTGTGTACAACTCAAAACAGCAGATTTGACTGACTCTACTCAGGTGTAAGCTCTGGGTGTAAGCTTATTGTGTAAACATGATTATGAACTCCGGTATGATGGGCTATTCCAGTTGAAATCCATACACCCCCTATGGAAGGTATGACGTCACCTTAATCTCACACACAGGGTGTATAGATTTCAAATGAAGTCTCCAATTCAGGTAACCCATTTGAAATTCACACACCCTGTGTGGGAGATTAAGGTCATGTCTTAGAGGTACATGGATTGCAACTAGAATAGCCCAATGCATTTACATAAATACCCATAATTCTTAAGATAATATTAAGATTAAGTGAACATCTTTCTTACCATTATTTTTGTACAGGCTATATCAGAATAATTGGTACCCATCACATTTGACATTTGAAGAGCTCTGTTGCAAAAACCCTTACATCTACTTTTGATATAAAATTGGATGGTTTGAACCCAATACTTAAATTTATTGGTCGAGCTATGAGTTTTAAAATTTTTGAACTCATAGCAAGACCAATAATAATTTGTATTGGGTGAAAAAAAATCCAATTTTATCATTATTATGTTTTCAGAATCTTTTCTTGGTCAAAAACATGACTTTTGGTAATAAATGTGATTTTTTTGTCAAAAATGTGATTTTTGATTAAAAATTTGATTTTTGGTCAAAAATGAGCAAGTCAAAAATGAGTTTTGGTCAAAAAATTGTTGTAAACAAATTTTGGGGGAAAAAGTGAGCCTATCCAACACAGTCCAAGTTTTGAGTCCAAGTGTTGATAATATTGGACTCTTCAACTCTGTACAAAGTATAGGAAGGAAGATTATGAGAACATAATAATGGCTGAAATTGAGTTTTTAACATGACATTATAGTGTGGGTAAAAATACATATTTTGGTGGTTGTTTGATTGGTTGTTTTGAAATATACCACTTTCCCTTCCAGAGATATCGTATATTTCCCGCTTAGGAAATCTTAGGGAATTTCCGGAAATCTGAATTTAAAATGAATATAAAATTTTAGGAAAATAATTTCTTGATTTATAATAGTAGCCTTGAATGTTCTTCAACCAAAATGAACTATTTTAGGGTCACTACGTTTGAAAAAAATCATTGTAATTAACGAAAGCTGTAGCTTCGGAAATGCCCAAAAACGTATTTTCCCGGACTTAATTAAAAATTCATAATTAAAAAAGTAAATGACATAATTCAATTTTTCTTTTTGATTTTGAAAACATTAGTCAAGTTACATAAAGTAGCGCAAACAAATGGGCTCAAATTTGATTGCAAAAGTGGTTTCTAGAAAAGGGGTAAATTTATATATTTTGTTGCAAAAGCCCTTACATCCACAAAAGGCGAGATATTAAAGAAATAATAAAATAAATAGGAAGGCTTGAAAATTGTACCAAACCTATTCTTTTAGTGTCTATTCATCAACACTTCAAATCGAACAAGTAATACTTGCACAATTAAAAAAGCTGCTTTTCTCAAAAAGTCAAAAGTGAATGTAAGGGGTTTTGAAACAAAGCTCCTCATTTATTGATAGTACGTGCATGCTTCTTTCGAGTGTAACATTTAGTTAATTTCAAATGAAATAATAGTTTTAAGAACCTGTAAATTAGGTGGATCGTATGTATGTTGCATTTCATGTGACAGTCTTGTCCATCACTACAGAAACTCATACAGCCTGTATAGTGTGTATATTATTATTACCGTAACTTATGAATTAGCTATACATACGAGGTTTTATATGTGTAGTCTATAGTCACAATTCCCACATATATGGATACCGTCCGTTTCCACAAAAAGTAATAAATAATATTGTCCAAAGTTCTGTAAAGGATATATAAACGGTCAGCATCGCCGTAACAAAAAGATATTACCACCATCACCAACATTAGGAATGATATATTAGAAACACTTGCACCTTTAAATTTGATAACTTAATTAAGCTCAGATTATCAAATTACTTTTTTATGTCTATATTATAGAGAATCATTAATGTGCATCAAATTTACATTTTCTGTTATTTTACCGAAAACTCTCGCTATTTGAATAGATTTGTTGCAAAACCCCTTACATCCACTTGAGCAGTTTTTAGAAAACATCTAAAAAAGTACTGATATATGGGGGTTTGCAACAAAGGCATCTCGCCAAAAGCTGCCTTTGTTGCAAACCCCCATATATCAGTACTTTTTTAGATGTTTTCTAAAAACTGCTAAAACTGCTTTTGTTGCAAACCCCCTTATATCAGTGATTTTTTTGATGATTTTTAGATGTGTTCTCATAATTGCTCAAGTGGACGTAAGGGGTTTTGCAACAAAGCTCTTCATATATTGTATTATGCAATTTACTGACATTGACATTTTTTCAAATCATTTAAAGAAAATAATTGTTTTATATTCATTCAGTTGAAAATTCTTTGCAATATTCAGTATGATTACTACAGTTTGCAAAACATTCAATACTACAGTACATTGAAGATTTTCAAAAGAATATGAATTAGGCGCTATGCGCAGGTTTTCCGTTGAGACAGACGTCTATGACTGGTTTATTCGGCGAAAACCCTGTTTTTTCAAGCGATAAACCAAGTTTATCATGTTTATAGGCGAAAAACCAAGTGTCTCGCTCGAGAAACCAAGTTTTTAAAAAAAAACTTTGCTTCTTGAATCGATAAACCTGGTTTTTCAAATAAAAAAAACCTGGTTTATCAAATTCGATAAATAAGGTTTTTGAAAAACCTGGTTTCTCGGCCGAGAAAGCATGTTTTCAGAAATATTTGCTTCTCAAATCGAGAAACTTGGTTTTTCGGGAAACCAGGTTTATCGTCGGATCGAAAAACTTGGTTAATCACCGAAAACCAGGTTTCTTTATTTCATTGTGCAAAATACATGCCATAGACATCATGGTTTTATGTTCTCCACAGCAATTTTCAGTCCGCTGTGACCTTCTATTCTTTTCGCTCAAATGATCAACTCAGGGTTCGCTTTAGCGACCTCTTCTGCAGTGGAAGACGTTGTGGAAAATTTAAACCGTTGCGGAAAATGAGCCGCTGCGTCCAAACATGTTGCGACGGAAAAAGACATTGATCTATCTGATATGATTTTGTTATTTCAATTCCCAACACCAATAAAAAGAGATAAATAAGGTAAAACATTTTAGCAAATGACTTTACTAGATTGCAAAACAATGAAAATAATCCTTTCGACTGAATCGGCAAAGATTAAATGCTTTCACTCACTATAAAAGGTTGAGAACCACTCCTTTTGATGGATTAAAACGGTAGTTGACAATTCAAATTTAAAAATGTTTTTCCCTAATTGCAGTCGGCAAAAAATTGAAATATCAATTTGTTTGATTTAACATTCGATCAGAAAAGTTAAGAGAGTATTAATAAATCGCAATTTATTAATTGTCTTATATTTCAATGAATGAGATCTAACTACAAAATCTAAATAATTAAATAAAGGAATTCAAGAGTACTTAGCAGTTACAATATTCAGGTCATGAAATGTTTGAATTTATACTAAGGACAATTTCCTGTATTCTCGGTATAATGTAACGCAAGAAATTATAAAACATCGTTTTCCGGTGACGTGCGTTTTGAACGTTTACGAGAACCGCCTTGTTTGTAAAAATTACACTTAGAAATGGGGTAGGGTTTTCAAACTCGGAGTTCAAGCAACACCCAAGCCAACCATACCGGGATTCCCACAAGGTTTCGTTTCCCGTTTAAAGAAGGAGGGACCGACCACATCACATACTGATACAACCTTGGCTAACACTTCCATGTGAGGGAGTCCTGGTATTTCATAATTTGAAATAGATGCCAAAATATAACGCTCCGTTAACTGTATGAATAATAAGTGGGGTACCCACCTTTCAACACGTCTTGGTTTACATAATCCATACAAAACATCTTCAACCCTGGTATTCCACAGGGCCAATGAGAAAATAAAAAGTGAAGATGATGTTGTTCGGACCGTCCTCCTTTAACTGAATCTTTTATAAAACGTCTTTAATCGAGAAGGAAAAAATCTAACTGGTCAATTCCAGCGAAAGCGGACAAAATTCTCTCTATGTTAACTTTCCACTTTAAAATGTCATTAATAAAGGAAATCACGTTATTGATGGAGCATATCATGTCACGTCCAATGTGCTCTCTTTGTGCATATAGGCATTTACTAGCAAGTCATACCAGGGACAAGTTATGATGGCTTAAATGAATTGGCGTTACCCACGAATTCAAAGATAAAGCACCATATATGTCATTGAATGTCCTTCAATCAAAATGAAATTATTACCGTTAGAAAGACGTTTGCATGATCTCTCATCATATGTAAAACGATTGATTTCCACCAAAGTTTGTGGACTCTAGAGGCCATTAAGTCAATTTGGCTAATAATTTTGTTACCCGCGTATCAAAAATAAAATGATCGTTCTGAAAAATGTTAAGTGAATATGCCATAAATGACTTTATCATGAAACGAAGTTTCGTTCTATAATTCTGAGGTCCAAGTGATTATTTTATGCAAATACGTTTTACCCATAAAATTCCATAAAATCAAATTTGACGTTACCCACGTATCAACTGTTACCCACGAGTCCAGCAAATATAATTGCCATAACTTAAATTAACATTTAATGACTTTGGACACTGAATTTAGTTTGACAAGCGCTTAAAATTGTAAATCGTAAAAATACGTTCACCGCTTTAAAAAAGAATCTACGACGCTTTAAACTTTTGTTACCCACGAATCCCGAATAGATGCTAACCTTGAAAAACAAGGAGATTGCTTATTTTAAGTTTAAATCAGCACATATTCAAGCCATGGGTATGCTATAATTTTTACAGTACTTACAGTTTATGCACCTAAGAAACGCAAACCCCAAACGGTACTATAGTACTTATAGCTTTACCCACGAATTCGGCGTTACCCACGAATCCAAGGATTTACTCGAAAATTATATGTTTCTTATGCATCTTAACATTTTGAAAACATGCGAAATAGGTTCCAAAACAGTCCTGTTTAATAGCGTCCTCTTGAAGGTATACTGAAGCTGTATCATGAAGTTTTGATTGATTATCCTAAATTACCATTATTTGGGTAAATGCAATTGGTTAGAGAAACGGGAATCATTTAAACACAATGGAGGAATAACCGCATGATGGTTTCCAACCTTCTGTATTATTTTCTATTTTGCCGCTTACCAATACATACCTTCAAATATGTGTTACCCACGAACATTTTGGTTACCCACGAATCCCTACTTAAATTATAGTTAACAATGTATTGATAGTGTTTTAGTTCATAGGAACTGTCAAACACGAGTTAATAGAATATTGCTGCATGAAAATATGGAATGATTTTACTAAAATAATAATATAAAACTGTTTGCTCTCTCTATTTGAATTTGGCAACTTCATTATTCTCAAAATTTTTATACCCAAAATGCCATAATGATCCATTCTAAATAGTCCACGTAGTTTGTATTTTGATTAAAATTCATTTTAGTGCCATTGCAGCCTGAATTATTGACATACGGAAAGGTATTTTTTTTTATTAAAAAAATTAATAGGAATTGATATTTTCCAGACGCTGTTACCCACGAATCCATCCGAGATCCTCATCCTGCGACGAGATACGAAATCTAACTTTATATTTATATGAAGCATTTATTCTAATCTTTCGAAATAATACAGTAATGTTAAATGACAGCCACTTTGGAAAGAGTTCGAAGAATTGACACAATCTTAACTGTACACCTGGTTCTTTCTTAAAATTTGTAATAACCAAAATATTTCTTTGTAGATATACGTAATAAAATTCTATTTTACGTTCAAAGTCTTCACCGATTTCTAGTGTATATGAGTCACACATAAAATATTGAAAGATATTAAAGAAAGTGAAATTTTATGGCGTACAAAAGGCTTGAATTCGTGGGTAACATGCATATGCGCATTTAACACTTTATTTGGTCTAGCAAGAAAAGTTATTTTTCAATCCGATGGCACTTCCACCTGATGATTCACTAGATATGATCGTGTCATTTGATAAGTCTAGAATTGAAAAGGAAAACATTTTCAAAATGGCCCCCAGAGAGAATTTTGTCCCGCTTTGGCTGGAATTGACCAACTATATTTTCATATCCATCACCAAAGAGAGCGATAATAATAACATTAATAATAATAATAATGATAATAATGATGATGATAATAATAATAATAATAATAATAATAATAATAATAATAATAATAATAATAATAATAATAATAATAATAATTAATAATAATAATAATAATAATAATAATAATAATAATAATAATAATGGTATAATCAAACAATGTATATATTTTGGAACTCGGAAAATCCCTCGGGATCGGGCGCAATACCCGAAAAATACTGATGCAAAGTCATTAACATCATTCTTTTTTTTTAAAACTTTTTTAAAATGTTTAAAATCTAAATATAATTTTAAATTTAAATCTTTCATTTCCGGAAGGAAATACCGCTATCGACCAAACATACTATGGGCTGTCTCGTCTGAAGTTGAGGGTATTGCAATGTTGGATTTCGCAGCGCGCGATTCTAATCTGCCACGACGAAATCCAACATGACGTTATTCTCAACTTGAGACGAAAAGATTATAGCGCAAAATCGATCATGCGACAGCGGTCAGCACAAGCGTCAATTGTTCGAACGCATAACACGTTACACAACGCGGTCACTATCATTATTTGTAGAGGTTGATAGCCGGGGTTAATAACTACGCATCTGTTGTTCGGAGAATATTGTGAAAATCTAAACATTTTTTTGCTTTGGAACCGAGGAATATCCCGTGGAGCGTAACCTCAAGGGATATTCTGAGGTTCAAGCAAAATATTAAGATGTACCGCAATACCCGAAAACAAAAGATGCGATGTTTTTAACATGTTTAATGTAATTCATAACTGTCACAAATTAGATATTTTACTAATATAAAACTACTCTTCAGAACACCTACAAGGTATGATCCAAGGGACATGGTCTTTTTTGAGTCACGGAAATATCTATATCATACCTTGAAAGAGTGGATTCCACTCTTTCAAGAGTGGCTTTCACTCTTTCGGAGTGATTTTTATTCTTTTCACCCTTAGTTTGGAGAGACAGATTTTCAGTCTTTCACATTAAGAGTAACCGTCCAGGTCTTTGGCTCTGTAACGTTATGGGGCGATGGTTGTAGTGGTCGTAGAGGGGTCACACATAGGTAGATGTTCGCTGCCGCATTCTGCATTTGCTATCTCATAAAGACAACATTCCACGCTTTGGACGACAATGGATGACAAAGTCGCGATAAGATCTTTGGTTTCCGTCCAGGTCGTTCCCACGCGTTCCAGAGTAAACTCAACTGGCACAGACAGGTTTTCGGTGTTCTCGACCAAGGCAACGGTTCTTCGTATTCCAGGAGGACACTCAGATGGCCAATTGTATTCATGAGAGGATGTTACCGTTTCTGTGTTGGTAATGTCGCTTTTGAATTGAAAAGAGGCGCCGACATGTGCGTCTACACTGGCACTAGCACTGGCACTACCTTCTACTTTACCCCTAGCCTTTACGGAGACGAGACCGAGGCTGATTCGTCCCTTAACTCTACCGGAAACGGAGGCGGAGGCGGAAGCAGACGCGGATAAGGACAGTTCAGCATCAACCGAAAAGTCAGTAGAGAATTGGGCACTGCTCGACGTTACAATCGTTTCCGTTGTGCCGATACGCGCCATGTCATCACTGCTTACTCCGCTACCGTAATTTTCCAATACTATTCCATCGATAGTATTGTGTACTTCTGCAGAAAGCAAACGCACATCGCTCGTATTATAGTTGTAATCAATGATCAGGGTCTTTGCCTTCCAGATGTATTGTTTGCATAACGTGTTATCCTCACCCCAAGTATGTGACCAACACCGAAAATCAGATAATTGCTGTCGTTCAGATGAACTTGACCTACCGCCAACAGATAGTTCCTTTTCTCTTTCTTGTTTAGATGGGTTGTTTTTCCATGCAGCGATGTACGAAAATGTGTCAGCTAAAGGTGCTCGCTTAACGTTTGGTTCCAAAATAAAATGGAGATAACCCCATCGCCAACTATTCCCACTCCAGACTACACCAGAGAACACGATAACGTCAATCATTGGTGGTTCTGCGTATGTGATGCCGTTTTTATAACGTATTTCCTCCAATATCCACGCATTCTTTACTTCTAGATAACTACCTCGAAATTCATAATGCTCTTCATTTGGATCCTCGCTAGTGGAGATGACGAGTTGTTGATAGTGATAATGATTTGTGTGGTAGCTTCTACCGATTGTTATCTCAGTCAGGTTAGGATCTACACCCACGTCTCTGTAATTACGACCCCATTGACGACCAATCCCGGGATTAGATGCGGATGATTTAGGTTCTCCGTTTGTCACATCACTAGAACGGTACTGTTCCATGTAACCACCCAATATCTTGTAAGAGCTGTAAAGACAATGACGGTATTCAGTTAAGGTAATTAAAATAAAAATAGTTTCAAATTAAATGGGGTTTAGAGTTAACTCTTATTAATTTTCTTCAGCGAGTACCGGTATGTAAAAACAAATAGCACAAACACAACACTTGCACGTGGGGATGATCCATAGATTTCCAGAAGGGAGATGGGAGTTTTGTGAAAAAAAATGTCCCTCACTAAATGAGCAATAACAACAAACTATCACAAAAGTGTGACTCACCTATAATACTGCATGAAAATTATTGCAAAACCATGAACCCTGTCAAATACCGGAATTCTAAAGGTATATGTAGTCCAATAAGCGTAATAAACCCTGTTCTATGGGCAAATGGACCTTTCAACTAGTAGGATCGGTCAGTAGGTCGGTTTATTTTCTTGGAGGCTAAAATTGCCCTAAAATGTCACCAAGATTTAAAAATCTGAAAAACAATCTGAAGATTTTTTACAAACATTTGCCAAAAAAATGCAACTGACCAAGGAAGGGATCTAAATTGTTACTATCGAGTTGAAATAATGATTCGCTTTTCCAAACCCGATGTCTATAATGGAAGTTTTAATATACGGTTCAAGACTTTATCAATCGTTTGGTGTATTCAACATTACTCAACTACAAAACAAATGCAGTGGCCACATCTGACATGGAAAGAATATATCGGTCTCATAGGCGCACAACCTGGGAAACATACAAAATTGCGTGTTTTTGGCCCATTTCCCTTCAAATTGAAAAAACTATTAAAATTTGACTTATTGTTTGTTATGACTTACTTACTTCCAATTACGCAGACAGAAAATGTTCAAATGATGTCAATGACAAACTGAAATATCATATTCTTAAGAAATACAAAGAAAAATTTACTTGTTTGTTTCGTAGTGAGTGTTAAAAAATTGGTAAATTTTCAAATGCAATTTTATCAAAACACCATTCTCCCTCATATAGTAGTATGTTAAATCACCGATGAAACTATGCTTGACCGAGCCAAACGCGTCCTCAATATAAGAACTCTTTCTGGATAGGGCGTCAGCTTTCAGCTCTCAAAGCCTTTTGTTTCGATGAGAGCAGCTAGAGCTGTCGCTCTCCGACAGCTCTCCTTAAATGCTTTGGTGTGAGCTATAAATCACTTCCCTTTGATGAATCAGGGGAGTTGTTTTTATGACTTCACTCAATAGCTTCGCAGAAATTTATTCATAAATTACGACTAAATATCAGTAAAACTTATTCGAAATCTGTTGATAGAATATACCTAATTCAAAATTACGATTGTTGAATTCTAGGTGTCCTTTATCAGGCATTAATGTAGTAGAACAACTCTCCTAGCTCGTCCATCACTCTCCTTTAAAATGTCAGGAGAGCGGTTTGAACAGCTCTCCTTAATACCCTCAAGGGGAGCTTTTGATAGCTCGCCCGGAAAAATCTAAAACATCCGGCCTGGCTCTCTCATAATTGTTGTATGTTCAACACATTCGCATCCATTGATATATTCTAAAAAAACCTTCAACATGATCAAGATGATTATTACGTATTAAATATTTTTCTATCCTGTTCGCAACAATTTGGCAAAACTGTTTTCCTACACATGAAGCTAGGTATAGCATATCATGTAAATTTGTAACATAAAGACTGAGGCATTATGTAATATAATTATGTAATATAAAAGGTTAACACAACTTACTTCAAATCACAGTTAACCTGAGTAGCAGCGCAGATAAGCATCATCACCAATGCTACCTTCACCATAGTCATCATCATGATGGTTGAAATCGGCAGCTGGTTGCAGGAAAACTTTTAAAGAAATAAGCGGTCTCGTCTTGTCCTTGAAACAGCTCAAAGTATGGATAGCCAGAAACATTGCCTGCTCATTATATAGATATGAAACACACAAGCAGATGGACAATGTTTAATTGGAGGGTGTTTAAAGATAGGCTGATTTATTGTGACATTTATTATAACCGACTCATCGATGTGATTGTTAATTAATATTGCTTGTATTTCTAAAATGACAATTTAAAGTATCAGTGATCCCCATCTAAGTATAACAATAATATTTGGAATTTGGAGTACTGAAGCTTTAAGTGAAGGGTATCTTTAGATAAATTTCTTAATGTATTTTTATCAAAACAATGAAAATTAACCGAAAGAACGACAATACGTGTTGCAGGAACTGTATATACGGACAGAAATCACCATCACTGACCAAACTGTCAAATTCTAGGGACGCACCATTTAACTTCCAGGGAGGGGTTGCTGGAAGTTGAGGGCGGGGGAATTTATATCCCACTAGGTATTGGCCAGGAATTTTGTTTTGAATTTCCATGCATTATTGTATTCAAAGTTAGGTGATTTTGCTAATAAGTATGTTTTAGTGATAATGGGGAATGGTTTTTTTTAGTGACAGTGGGGGTCCAAATTTTTTAATTTTTTTTTTGCTCAATTAGCGGGAACCTTTTTTTATTCAAAAACTGCCAGCACTCCCTGGAAGTCAACTGGTGCGTGCCCTATTAGGTCATTTTCTTTCTACCTAATTTACATATTTGATTTAGAAATGTCGACCAGTTAATTATTCAATAATGCACTATGTTGAAAATCCGCATTAAACATTTTTTGAGCGGCGGTGGAGAACTTTTAACCAGCACTCCATATGTTTTTGTTTTTTATCAATTTATCGCCAGAGCCTCACCTCTAATAAATAAATGTTATGATGTTCAAGTTTACATATTTAAATTTAAATTTTAATTTCACTTGTTAATTAAATGTACTTTATTTTATTGCGCGAGCCATTGCAATAGCATATGGCGATTGTATTCCAAAATATTGTAAAGTAAATGTAACGACAATAAATGTCAAATGATAAATCTTGGTTATTAACTTTGACATGGTAATTAGACAGATACTTGATGACTTTTTAATATTTATTTTTATTAATTTTAAAGTCAATGAATGCTACCAAAACAACGTATGTCACAGAAATATCTTACTACCACAAGGAAATAATACTTTAAAAGAATAGTTTTGGGTAAATGAGGTTTCGTGATATTTGTCGCTGTTAAGGGATCGAGCGTTTGGAGCGTTTCGACAGTATTTTTTGTGGGACATTGGAGCCCATCGGACATATCGAATTGCATTCTGAATACGAAGGATGTCTTTCTGATATCAAATAATTTTCATTTTTTGAAATTCACGATATAATACCAATTTTATGACAAATTATTAAAATTTGATATTTTTCACATTTTTGATATAACAGTCCTCGAAGTGAATTTGTGACCGTACACCACGAATGAGCCGTAAATGTCCTCAATTGTATTCTGAGTTACAGTGTAAAATGGGCATGAAGGTCATATTCATAGGTACCTCAATTTGGTGCTACGTGTACCTCATCTAATGAGATACACGTAGCACCAAATTGAAATGCCTATGAATATGACCTTCATGCCCATTTTACACTGTAACTCAGAATACAATTGAGGACATTTACGGCTCATTCGTGGTGTATGGTCACATTTTATAAATCTAATGATATATTATAAAAGTGTATGTAGCTGGGAAGAAAAAGCCGACGATAAATTGAAAATTTCGACCTTTCATATTGAAGATATGGATTTTTTCCCCCAAAAGACCAAATTTTTTTGGTGTTTTAGGAAAAATCCATATCTTCAATACGAAAGGTCAACATTTTCAATTGATCGTCGGCTTTTCCATTCCACCTATGCACTTTACTAGTACATATTATCAGATTTATAAAGTTTGCTTATTATCAAAAATATCATTTTTTAATCATTTGTCATAAAATGTGTATTACATTGCGAATTTCAAAAAATCAAAATTATTTGATATCAGAAGGACATTCTTCGTATTCAGAATGCAATTCGATATGTCTGATGTGCTCTAATATCCCACAATAAATAGTGTCCAAACGTTCATACCCCAGCCCTTAAGGCAGGGATCATCACCTAGCGGTGTTTGTTCTCAAATATTGAGACAAATAAAGCTGACACACAAGAGGAATGTTTATCGGGGAAAAGGGAGGAAAAACTTTCCACATAAAACATATAAAGAGAAATGCATTAATACGATTATTTTCTTCCTTTAATCATTTGATAAAGATAAATGTATTGAAATTAAAGCCTTAACAACTGTCAGAAGAGTGTTCTTTTCATTTTAAGCCTAACTAATGTGGTAAAACGAAAGAAAACTCTCACTTACTACTTACAAGAAGCCTTGTTAGTGCTTCTGGATTTCAGCGCAGCGTTTGATACGCTAGATCATCGTCAATTGCTGGATCGTTTTGAAGAGCGCTATGGTCTTCGTGGAAATGTGCTTAATTGGTTCTCGTCGTATCTCGCTGATCGCACGCAATCAGTTGCCATCAACGAAATGCAGTCAGACCCCGATGTGCTTCGGTGTGGAGTTCCTCAGGGATCCGTTGCCGGCCCTTTGGCGTTTACTATGTTCAGCGGGCCATTACAGGACTTGATCGCGGCTCACGGTGTTCAATCTATCGTCTACGCTGATGACACCCAGCTTTATCTTACTTTTCAACCTCAAGATCGAGATATGGCTGTTCGGAAACTTGAAGCGTGTATCAGTGACATTAGATCATGTTGTAAAATGAACAAGCTAGTTCTCAACGACAGCAAGACCGAGCTCGTCCACTTATATTCCAAATTCAAGAACTCATCTTGGACACCTTCAATGACGATAGGTGACTTCACCATTCGTCCTTCTCCACAAGCACGCAATCTTGGCGTTAGCATGGACTCCGTCCTTAGCATGAGTAGTCACGTCGACAATCTGTGCAAGAGTGCTTATCTCGGTATCAGGAAGATTGGACGCATTCGGCAGTATCTGACTCGCGAATCAACCACTAAGTTGGTTCATGCCTTCGTAACATCTAAACTTGATACATGTAATTCGCTGTTGTATGGATTGCCGGATCGCGAGATCGCAAAAGTTCAGAAAGTTCAGAACGTGGCTGCAAGGCTTGTTCTGCGTATCTCGCGACATGAGCATATCACACCCGCTCTGGAAGAGCTTCACTGGCTGCCAATAAAACAAAGAATGGCATATAAGATCATGCTTGTTACATATAAAGCTCTTCATGGCATGTCACCAGTTTTTATATCTGACATCATTCACGTCTATGTAGCAACAAGATCGCTGAGATCATCTGCTGAATGTCGACTGAAAGTCATTAAGTCATCTACAAAGTTCTATGGTGACAGGTCATTTGCCTTCGCAGCCGCGAAATTATGGAACGATCTTCCCAGTGAAATTCGCCACGCTACTACTCTCGGCATTTTCCAGTCTCGACTGAAGACACATCTCTTTAGACAGTACTTCAATGGTGATGCATCGTAATTTCATTTTCATCAATTATTGTGTGCGCAATTTATTCTTCATGTGTGTTTATTCCGAGTAACCCTGCCCATTAATTTTGCCATCTAGGGAGCAAGATATTATTCTTGCTGAGAGTGATGTGCTGGTAACCTCTCCTCTCCAGGGTTTATTTATGCCATTGCTGTGCCTGCCATGCCACGGTTTGATGTTCCATCCACTGTTTTAAATATTTTGCTTTGTATATTATCATGTTAGTTCTATTGTACTATGTTCCGTGCAATACCAATTTTTACCCAGCCAATTTTTATGTTTATGGGGCGTGATATTTATCTCGTCGAGAGTGATGTGCTGGCAACCTCTCCTCTCCTGGGCTTTCTCAATTTTGTCGCATTTTCTCTCCTGTGCGGGTTTTTCGCGGAAAGGTGTGATATGCTCGATACGCTGTTTGAATGATTGTATTATTCTGATTGTTATAATTATCTGTATATTTAATTTATATTGCTATGTTATATTTTGTGATAATAATTTAATTGCTCTGTGTATATTTAGTCAAACCCTGCCCATTTGTTATTTCTATTTAGGGAGCAAGACATTTGAAATATTGCTGAGAGTGATGTGCTGGCAACCTCTCCTCTCCAGGGGTTTTACCATGTTTTTTTTTTCGTCTGTGCCGGTCACAGCTTTTTGATTGTTTTTATGCGGTGGTGTGCTCGAAATGCTGTTTTTGGGTTGTAGTGCAATTCTATTTTAAACTCTGTGTATATTTACATTTTTATTTGCTTATTATGTGCTTATTGATATTATGAAATATGTTCTAAAGTCATTCTCCTCGTCGCTTCATATGTGCCTTTTGTCGTGCCTCCTCGTTTGCTTTTTTGGCTCATGGGAAGCGGCGAGGATTATGACTTTTCTTTTCTTTTTGTTTATATTGTTGTGTTTAAAATTTTGTTTATTATTTAAAATGAAAAAAAAATTGTATTTGTTAGGCCCTTAAAATTTCTTTGTTTGTAGCTTAAGATATTTTAATCTGTTTCTGGTTGTGTAAAGCGCCTAGAGGCATTTGCATTAGGCGCTATATTAAATCTGTCTTTATTATTATTATTATTTATTATTATTTTAGCTGCATAAGATCTCTGGTAACAACGTTTGCGTTTGTGGGACATGCGAGCACATCAGACATATCGAATTGTATTCTGGATACGAGGAATGTCCTTCTGATATGAAATACTTAGCGATATGATACAAATTTTAAAATTATTTAAAATTGATATATTTTAGATCACACTGGATTCAATGAGGTGTCATAATGTGCAGGATTAGATAGTGTATCTATTAAAATATATATTTACCCAAATATAGTTTAGTTTTAAAATTGGGATTTTTTTCCAAGTGTAGCAAAACGCATCAAAGTGGGTGATCTAAGACCCAAAAAGAAACGAGATCGAGCAAACTGCATTTTTTGAATCGGCAACTTCCTTGAGATTTGAATCATCGGGTCTTTATTTCGTGACCGATTGCTACAATTTCAGGTTGCTGGACCCAATTATGACACATCTGTCTTTGTTTAGGATACACAGGGGTGAAAATTACAGGTACCTTAATTCTTTTGCAGTCTGCCTTATGTTACTACATATATATGGATGGGTCGTGGTTTTTAGGGGGGGGGGGTGGTCAATTTCAGCCTCTTGTCAAGCTCTACTACTTATAAATCTGACCGCTTTCTCAATCCCCATTATGACAATGGTCCGATTTTAGTAGCGGAACTAATTAAAAACAATGGGTCCATATTTTGGAGTTTACTACATAAATTTTGCTTTTACAATTTTCATAGACCTAGATTATATATATATTATGGGTCCACTTTGAAGGCACGTCACACATCCATTTTTAGAGCAAGTGTGTATCCCCCGGTCTTTCTCTGATTTATCATGATGATATCTGCCCTTCATTGCTGATTAATTCATTTATTTGAATATTTTTGGAGGAAGGTTCGGGGCGAGGAAAGTTTACATTAGCAGCTCAGAGCAATTCAGACATGACATTAATCATATCTTCCAGTGCATGACTATGGATGCTTAGTTTATTATGTACTGTAGTGGTTTATTGTGAGGGTATGTGGGGGTGTGCGCGGGTCGGAAGTGTTGTTGAAGGGGTAGTTGGGGGGGGGCTGAGTAGGTGTCTGTGTGTGGGGTGAGTTTGCGTAAGTTTTACTATACGAATACTATGTACGAAGTAGGTTGCAAGAACCTGAACTCGAAAGCACCAGTTTAATGAGGACATACCCACACTGAGGACAGTTTGCTGAACACGCATAGCCTCTTTGAGGATACTTTGATAACACATTGCTGACACTGACGTTTCAAATGTGGCGTCCGCGTGAAGGTAAAGTAATTAACACGGAAGCAATGGAATCAGACAAAGAACACAAAGTTGCGATGAATAGGAAGACAAAAGTCAATTTAATCACCATTAATCGTTTCGACGATGCTGAGCAGGCCTGGAATTCTAAACGGATGCCTTTATAAAGCCATAATGTACCATTTTGGTCAAATTGGAACAAAGTTTAATTTATAACTTAATAAAACATTAAATCGCCCATAGAGCTCCACTTAAAGCGGCAAAAGATAGGCGCTAAAATGGAGCGTTGTTGTATACAATTCAAAACAGCAGATTTGACTGACTCTACTCAGGTGTAAGCTTATTGTGTAAACATGATTATGAACTCCGGTATGATGGGCTATTCCAGTTGAAATACATACAGCCCCTATGGAAGGTATGACGTCACCTTAATCTCACACACAGGGGGTATAGATTTCAAATGAAGTCTCCTATTCAAGTAACCCATTTGAAATTCACACACCCTGTGTGGGAGATTAAGGTCATGTCTTAGAGGTACATGGATTGCAACTAGAATAGCCCAATGCATTTACATAAATAGCCACAATTCTTAAGATAATATTAAGATTAAGTGAACATCTTTCTCATCATTATTTTTGTACAGGCTATATCAAAATAATTGGCACCCATCACATTTGACATTTATTGATATATGCTTCTTTCGAATGTAACATTTAGATAATTTCAAGTGAAATAATAGTTTTAAGAAATTAGGTGGATCGTATGTTGCATTTCAATGTGACAGTCTTGTCCATCACTACAGAAACTTATGAGTAAGAAACATTTTGATACAGCCTGTATAGTTGGTATATAATTATTACCGTAACTTATGAATTAAGCTATCGAGGTTTTATAGGTAGTCTACAGTCACATTTTCCACATCGTCCCACATAAGTCCATTTTCAACAAAAAGTAATAAATAATATTCTCCAAAGTTCTGTTAATAAGATATAAATGGCCAGCATCGCCGTAACAAAAAGATATAACCACCATCACCAAAATTAGTAAATGATAAATTAGAAACACTTGAACCTTTATATTTGAGAACTTAATTAAGCTCAAAATTATCAGACATGTTATTTTTTATGTCTATAATATGAAGAGCTTAGTTTCAAAACCCCTTACATCCACTTGCCGAATTTTGAGAACACATCAAAAAATCATTAAAAAAATCACTGATATATGGGGTTTGCAACAAAAGCAGTTTTTGGTGGGATGCTCATCCTACCCAAGCGTCTCACCAAAAACTGCTTTTGTTGAAAACTCACTTATATCAATGATTTTTTTGATGATTTTTTGACGTGTTCTCAAAATTCGGCAAGTGGATGTAAGGGGTTTTGAAACTAAGCTCTTCATATAGAGAATCATTATTGTACATCAAAGGTACACAAAATTACATTTCCTGTTATTTTACCGAAAAAACTGTCGCTATTTGAAGAGATTTGTTGCCAAACCCCTTACATCCACTTGACCAAGTTTTAGAAAACATCAAAAAAGTACTGATATATGGGGTTTGCAACAAATGTAGTTTTTAGCGGGATGCTTTGGTAAGGTGAGCATGCCGCCAAAAACTGCTTTTGTTGCAAACTTCCTTAAAATCAGTGATTTATTTTGATGATTGTTAGATGTGTTCTCAAAATTGCTCAAGTGGATGTCTTAAAAGGGGTTTTGCAACAAAGTTCTTCATTTATTGTATTGTGCAATTTACTGACATTGACATTTTTTTCAAATCATTTAAAGAAAATAATTGTTTTATATTCAGTTGTAAATTCTTCGTAATAATCAGTATGATTAGTCAGTTTCCGTCAGCTTTACCAAGCAAGCACAAAACGCTTTCGACATTATTTGCAAAAAGTTAGAAACATATTTTTGGAAACTTACTATTAAATTATAATGTTTGAAACATTTTAGGAACGTTTTGTGTTTGCTGTTTGCTTCTTGAATCGATAAACCTGGTTTTTCAAATCGAAAAACCTGGTTTATTAAATTCGATAATCTAGTTTTCTGAAAAACCTGGTTTCTCGAAGTTTATTTTCAAAAATATCTGTTTCTCAATTCGAGTTACTTGATGTTTTTTTTTTTTTCCGAATCGAGAAATCAGGTTTCTCGTCGGATCGAATATATACTTGGTTTATCACCGACCAGGGTTTTTTTCTTTTGTGCAAAATACGTGCCACATACGTGATGGGTTTCTGTTCCCCACAGCGGTTTTCAGTCTGCTGTGATCTTGTGTTCTTACTGCTCAAATGATTAACTCGTGGTTCGCTTTCGCGACGTCTTCTGAACTGGAAGACATTGCGGAGAAGTTAAGCCGTTGCGGAAAATAAGCCGCTGCGTCCAAACATGTTGCAACCGAAAAACGCCCGCAAGATGTTGATCTATCTGATATGATTTTGTTATTTCCCAACACCAATAAAACTTAGAGCTAAATAAGGTTTAGGCCTATGTAAAGCATTTAGTAAGTGACAAAAAAAAGTAGTAATATTACAGTACATGGATGATTTTCAAAAGAATATTAATTAGAGGCTCTGTGTAAGTCGTATGAAGGCAAGTGCCTTTGCAGACGTTTTTGCGTTGAGATGAGACGACGTCAAGTTTTTAGTTACCTGCAGCGATGTTTTCAGTTGTCTGCCTGTTCTTTCCGCTCAAATTAATGTTCAACTCATGGGTCGTTTACAGACGTCTTCTGAAGACATTCAAGACAATGCGGAAAGTCGCTGCGGTAAATGAGGTATTCCAGAAAGTAAGTACATACCCTCTATAGAGGAGTAATTAAAAATAGAAAATGTCTGGAGTTCCAAGTCTGCTTTCTGAAAACGACCAGAATTGCAGTTGCCAATGTTACTGGGCAAAGCTTGGAAATGCATTAAATGAATGAAAAAACACGGAATTGTCCAAAATGAGCTCTCAAACTGAGGAATTTTGTTTTATTTTGAACTATTTTCTACTGATTTTTTCGCCTTTAGATACTTTACAAGTCTGGAATTCTAACAATCATAACTGAACAAAAAGTCTGGAAATCCCAACTCCTCTATGGGATGTGCATCTATTTTCTGAAATAGTCCAATTAGTCGCTACGTCTATGGCAACGGTAAAACGCTCGCAAGACTTTGGCATGTACACTGATGTACCCGTACACCGTGGGCATACTCTCTTAAAATTAACTATCTGATCGATCAAAATATTTTAAGGATCAGTCTAAAGGAATTGAAGAATAGATTTTTTTGGATTGACTTTAATTCTTTTTGTAGGCTGACTTTACCATCCACCCTAATGTATATAATACCAAATGGCATGTAACATTGTTGCATGATTATGGTTGGAATGAGATTTTATTATTTTTATTGGAAAGGATTTGTCCCTAATTTTAGTCGGCGAAAGATTGGAAAACAATGAAAACTAGTGGCAAATGGATGGTCATAGACCACAAACCTAGCTGGAGCATGTTGTTGTTTTGGAGGTATCTGACCCCTGCAAAATGTTCCCTGGTCATGGGGTTTATTGTCACCATTGTATGAGTCCTGTACTCCTTACAGACGTTCAGAAAATGAAATTCTAAGATTTGACCCCAGATAACCTTTGACCTAACCCCTGCACAATGTTTTAAAGAGTTCCCCTGGTCAGTAAGTTTGTTGTCACAGAGTTTGAACCCCGTACCCCTTACAGATGCCCAGAAAATGCATTTCAAAAATTTGACCTCTGCATGACCTTTGACCTGACCCCTGCAAGATGATCCCCTGGTCATGAGATTTGTTGTCACTGAGTTTGAGCCCATACCCCTTACAGATATCCAGAAAATTAAATTATAAGATTTGACACTTGTTAACCTTTGACCTGACCCCTGCAAAGTGTTCCAAAATGTTCTTCTGATCATTTAGTTTGTTGTCACCAAGTTTGATCCCCGTACAGTTGTCCAGGAAATGCATTTCTAAATTTCAAAATATTCCTCTGGTCATGAGATTTGTTGTCACTGACTTTGAGCCCCATACCCCTTACAGATGTGCCGATAATGCAATTGTAAAAATGTACACCCTTAATGACCTTTGACATCTGTGTTCAAGTTAGAAGCAGTGGGTAAAGCCGATGCATATATAATTGTTGTATATTGTAATAAATAAGATCTAACTACTAAAATTTAAACAATTAAATAAAGGAATTCAAGAGTAATTAGTAGTTACGATATTCAGATCATGAAATATGTGAATTAATACTAACATAACTATTCGCTGTACCATGATGTTACATTATACATACAATTATTACCATATTGAAATAATAAGGTTAGTATATTAAATATAAGAATGTAAGTCCATCGTTTTCTAATGCGTTTTGAACGTTGACGAGAACCGCCTTGTTTATAAAAATTACACTTAGAAATGGGGTAGGCTTTTCAAACACGGAGTACTAGCAACCCCAACCCACCCATCCCCGGATTCCCACGTGATTTCGTTTCCTGTTTAAAGGAGGAGGGACCGACTACATCACATACTGATACAACCTTGGCTAACACTTCCATTTGAGGGAGTCCTGGTATTTCATAATTTGAAATAGATGCCAAAATATAATGTTCCGTTAACTGTATGAATAATAAGTAGGGTACCCACCTTTCAACGCGTCTTGGTTTACATAATCTATACAAAACATCTTCAACCCTGGTATTCCACAGGGCCAATGTGAACATTTGAAGGTGAAGATGATGTTGTTCGGACCGTACTCCTGTTTAACTGAATCTTTTATAAGACGTGTATAATCGAGAAGGAAAAAAATCTAACTATATTTTCATATCCATTACCAAAGAAAGCAATAATAATAATAATAATAATAATAATAATAATAATAATAATAATAATAATAATAATAATAATAACAATAATAATAATAATGATAATAATAATAATAATAATAATAATAATAATAATAATAATAATAATAATAATAATAATAATAATAATAATAATAATAATAATAATAATAATAATAATAATAATAATAATAATAATAATAATAATAATAATAACAATAATAATAATAATAATAATAATAATAATAATAATAATAATAATAATAATAATAATAATAATATATAGAGGTTAATGACTGCGCATCAGCTCAGTTGTTTGTTTTGAGGATATGTTGTGAAATAATGAAACAATGTATTTTGGACCTCGGAAAATCCCTCGGGCGCAATACCCAAAAAATACTGATGCAAAGTCATTAACCTCATTCATAACCGTCGTTTTTTACTTTTTGTTTTAAATTCCATCTGCGTCACATTTTCATGATTTTCTTCTTTTAAATTTGCCATGTTCAAAAACAAAATACTAATAACTTTATCTTTCATTTCCGGAAGGAAACACCGCTATCGACCAATCATACTATAGTCTGTCTCGTCTGAAGTTGAGAGTATCGCAATGTTGCATTTCGCAGTAGCAGATTCAAATCAGTGCGTTTACGCGGTTGCGTCACCCTATGCCCCCGCTGGATTAGGATAGCCACGACTACCACGACTAAATCCAACATTGCGTTATTCTTAATCGGCAGGCCTTTATAACATCGCGGGTTAATATTTTTTATTTGGAGAATTGTCATGTGAAATCTTGCCAGAAGTATTACACATTGACGTCATATACTTTGTCTAACTTTCTGTAACACACAAAATATAGACAGGCAGATCAATAATATTATTCTTAACGTGGGTCTACCTTTCGGCATAGTGATAAAAACCTAACAATTCCCGCCGATTACGAGCTGAACAAAGTATAGACGATTATAGCACAAAATCACACGACTTCTAATTACAGCAGTCAGCACAAACGTCAATTGTTCGAACGCATAAACACGTCACAACAACGCGGTCACTATCATTATTTGTTGAGGTTGATAACCGGGGTTAATAACTACAGTTTGTCCACTCTGAAGCACAAAGTGACTACGCGCGCGTATACAGCGCGTGTTAACAGTGCGTAGTGCTGCGTCTCTGCTGCAGGTATGCGTGCCTTCAAAGTTGTTACAATGTGTGCGTCTGCGTATGTACTTTGTACTTCAGAGTAGATTGACTGTACGCATCTGTTGTTCTGAAAATATTGTGAAAATCTAAACATTTTTTTGCTTTGGAGCCGAGGAATATCCCGTGGAGCGTAACCTCACGGGATGTTCTGAGGTTCAAGCAAAATATTAAGATGTACCGCAATACCCTAAAACAAAAGATGCGATGTTTTTAACATGTTTAATGTAATTCATAACTGTCACAAATTAGATATTTTACAATTATAAAACTACTCTTCAGGACGCCTGTAAGGTATGATCCAAGGGACATGGTCTTTTTTGAGTCACAGAAATATCTATATCATACCTTGAAAGAGTGGATTCCACTCTTTCAAGAGTGGCTTTCACTCTTTCGGAGTGGTTTTTATTCTTTTCACCCTTAGTTTGGAGAGAGACAGTCTTTTACATTAAGAGTAACCGTCCAGGTCTTTGGCTCTGTAACGTTATGGGGCGATGGTTGTAGTGGTCGTAGAGGGGTCACACATAGGTAGGTGTTCGCTGCCGCATTCTGCATTTGCTGTTTCATAAAGACAACATTCCACGCTTTGGACGACAATGGATGACAAAGTCGCGATGAGATCTTTGGTTTCCGTCCAGGTCGTTCCCACGCGTTCCAGAGTAAACTCAACTGGCACAGACAGGTTTTCGGTGTTCTCGACCAAGGCAACGGTTCTTCGTATTCCAGGAGGACACTCAGAAGGCCAATTGTATTCATGAGAGGATGTTACCGTTTCTGTGTTGGTAATGTCGCTTTTGAATTCAAAGGAGGCGCCGACATGTGCGTCTACACTAGCACTAGCACTGGCACTACCTTCTACTTTCCCCCTAGCCTTTACGGAGGCGAGCCCGAGGCTGATTCTTCCCTTAACTCTACCGGAAACGGAGGCGGAGGCGGAGGCAGACGCGGACAAGGACAGTTCAGCATCAACCGAAAAGTCAGTAGAGAATTGGGCACTGCTCGACGTTACAATCGTTTCCGTTGTGCCGATACGCGCCATGTCATCACTGCTTACACCGCTTCCGTAATTTTCCAATACTATTCCATCTATAGTATTGTGTATTTCTGCAGAAAGCAATCGCACATCGCTCGTATTATAGTTGTAATCAATGATCAGTGTCTTTGCTTTCCAGATGTATTGGTTGCAGATCGTGTAACTAGTTCCCCAACTATCTGACCAGTATCGAAAATCAGACAATTGTTGTCGTTCGGAAGAACTTGACCAATCACCAACAAAACGTTCATATTCTTGTACAGATGGGTTGTCTTTCCATACAGGGATGTATGAAAAGGCGTCAGATAGAGGTGCTCGCTTAACATTCGGTTCTATAATAAAATGGAGATAACCCCATCGCGAAGTATTACCAATCCAAACATAACCTTCGAATACAATAACGTCAATCATTGGTGCTTCAGCATGCGTGATGCCGTTTTTATAACGTATTTCCTCCACTATACGCCCATCCCTTACTTCTAGATAACTACCTCGAAATTCGTAGTGCTCTTCATTTGGATCATCGCTAGTTGAGATGATGAGTTGTTGATAGTGATAATAACCCGTGAACCTTCCCCCATCGAATGTAAAACGAATGGTTCTACCATTTGTAATCTCAGCTAGGTTAGGATCTACACCTACATCTCTGTAATCACGACCCCATTGATAATAAATCAATCCGTCAGGAGATGCAGATGATTTAGGTTCTCCGTTTGACACATCATTAGAAAGGTACCTTTTCACGTAACCACCCAATATCTTGTAAGATCTGTAAAACAAATGCCATTATTCAGAAAAGGTGATTAAAATAAACACGGTGAAAATTCAATTGACGAACATTAGGTTTAGAATTAGCTCTTATTAATTTTCTTCAACGAATATATAAAAACACATAGCGATTAGCGAAAACACAACAATTGAACTTTGCTTATTGGGAAGAAATCATAGATTTCAAGAGGGGAGGTGGGAGTTTTTAAAAGAAAAAAAAATGTATATTTATAGAGTCTAAAATTGCCCAAAAATTTCACCAAAATCTGACAGTTTTTTTGCAAGCATTTTTTTAAAAACATTTTCAGCCAAAATGCAGTTTAATTCCCCCGTCGAATGAAACATGAACTTATCTCGCGACTAAAATTGCCTTCTTCCGTAGTGAAGTCACGTGATAGTTCTGCGGCCAGGCCCTCAGGGCGATTGTCGCTAAGAGCTCATTCTATGTCAGTCGAACATTCAGAGTGAACATAACAATTTTTCCCACCCACCACTCCCTTTATGTCAGGGTTGATCTGATTAAAATTGATTAAAATAGTTGACGGGGCGTAAATAATGAGTATCACAAATCACATTAAAGGTTCATCTTTAAGTAAAATTTAATTAAGAATGAAATGAAATCAGAATATGTTGGAAGTCACGGTTCTTTGAGTTGCATAATAGTAAGACGATGGGTGTACGTGTACGTGTGCGAGTAGTTCACTTCAGCTTCAATTTCTATCTCAGCAACATGTTCTATTCCGTTACGCAGCTGTAATATTTATTCTCATTGAAACAGTGTGGTGAAGTTAGCTTCTTCCTCAGAAGCAATAGTAAAATTGATTTAATTTTTGCCATTTTGAGTCTGGAAGGAGAAAGGAAAACATAATTGGTTGAGAGTCCTCGGGTTAGAATATACCGATGTTCTTTCCGTGCGTAGGGATGCCCACTGTCAATACAGTTTCCACTAGAACGATTTTTCATTTACTGTGTGCGTGCACTCACACACGTATTCCCAGCAAACACAAAACGTTTTCGACATCATTCGCAAAAGGTTATAAAAGGTTGTCAGAATACGTTTAAATGTCGGGTTATATAAAGGGTATATTAAGAGTATAAAACGTTTTCATAACCTTAAAAAACATTTTTGATAATCTACTGCTCAGCAAACAAAAATGTTTTACAGAAAACGTTTAAATGTCGGGTTATATAGAGGGTATAAAAACGTTTTAATAACATTCCAAAAACATTTTTGAAAACTTGATACAAAACATTCTAAACAGAATGTTATTTTGGGGAGTTGAAAAAATATTTTGCGAAAATGTTTGCCCAAAATATTTGCAATAACGTTTTGAAAACGTTTTCATGACCTTTACATAACCCGACATTTAAATGTTATTAAAACGTTTTGAAAAAACATTTTAAGAACATTTCTCTGTTTGCTGGGTGCAAATATTTTAACATAATGTTATTTAAGTGTTGACAAAATATTTGGCTAAAAATGTTTGCAAAAATAGTTTACAATAACATTTTTGAAGACATTTTAAAAATATTGTTGTAGTTTTTTTTCATATTAAACGTTTTAAAACGTTTTCATGACCTTTATATAACCCGACATTTTAATGTTATTAAAACGTTTTTATGTAAACCAAAAGCCAAAATATAACTTATTAAAAAACGTTTTTAAAACGTTTTTGTGTTTGCTGGGTTGTCTATGGAGAAACTGATCGATACAAGAAATCCCAGGCCTGTTAAATGGCGTATATACTTGTTTTGATCCCAATGTAGGCCTATATCAGAGTGTTTCAAGAAATTCCTGATTCCACCAGAAAACATTAACCAAACATTTTCCTGTTTGGTCAGTAAATAGAGTGGACCTTCCTTCATGAAGAGATCAACCTTTTTTAATGAAAAATTTAATGAGATGAGGCTACAACAGGTTGAAGTGACACCATTCCGTGCATCAGGTGTTCAAACGCAATTATCTCCGAATTTGGAGTGAATCAGACAAGCAAACTTACATACTCATAAAATTTAACTATTTTTGAAGACAAAATGTACAGGATGTTAAGAAATTTAAGAATGTTTAAGCCTACCGCGGCCCATCTCAAATCATGCACTTCCCCGTGCACTTCTCACTACCATGTCCATTTCATATGCTATCCATCATGGCTTCCATGCACACACAGTGTATTGCTCAATGTAGTAAAGTTAACCTTTGAGTTGGAGCTAATATCTCAAAATTGGTAGTGATTAATGTTACCAAACTTATGCCATGATGAAATATAATATTTTTTGAAGATAAAATGTGCTGACTTAAAAGATTGAACAATGTTTAAGACTACCGCTATTCATTTGAAATAATGCACTTATTATTGTTCATCTCCTCTATGGAGATATTTTCCATGGCGGCCATCTATGATCATGCTTGAGGTTTCACCAAACAAACCATGGGTTTTGAGGTCTTATATTTTTTGTTGTATGTCAACAAAATCGATTAAATTTTCAGGATGATCTTATTTTCATGTTGTTATAAGCAAATATAATGTTTCAGATAACGCTAGTTAATAACTACATTATTCTGTTAGTATTCCTTTTCGGACTTAAACTTTTTAACATGTTCTAGCAGCCCTATATAAAACCGTGACACTCGAAAGGCCATATCTCTTGAATGAAACGTCCGATTAAGATTATTTAAACGCCAAAATGTTTCTTTCATCAATTCCCAGCCAATAAATTAGGTCTGAATCAATTTAAAAGTACTTCAATTTTTAGTGGACATCCCTAAGGTGTGAGAGTGCGTGAGTAGATCACTTCAGGTTCAATTCTAATTCAGCAACACGTTTTATGCTGTGGCGCAGTTATAAATTTTTAAATATTGTTGTATAATACTGTGGTTAAGTTGCTTCTTCTTCAAAAGCATTAGTAAAATTGTTTCAATTGATGCCATTTCAGTCTTGGGCGGTATTTTGGTTGATTAATGTTGTGTATAGCGGGAATGAAGGAATCAACACCAGGTTGGCATGGGATAGCTAAACATATCAGGGGCCAAGTACTATGCCCTCAGAATTTTCTTGTTCAACAAAATATAAATAAAAAGGAAATAGTGTGATCAAGTTTTTATGAGGTTGCGCAGCCGGCTAGTTATCGCGTTGAATTCTAGGATAGGCTGTCCTATTGTATTTAGAGTAGGCATCATAACCTAGTGATGTATACGATATCATAAGATTTCAAAGCATGGCAATGTATGTCAAGGAAGCTGGGCAGTTTTTTTTTTATCATTTTTCTAAAATGATCAATTTAATATACATAATTATACATATATTACATTAATAAATTCTATTTTAGTGTTTCCAATCTTCGTGGGTATTTGCCTGCTAGAAGATTGGTGTCTACTGATGCCAACCATGTAATCTAAATATGAATATAATATGAACATGAGAAAGGGGTCAGCCATTTAATTCCTTTTGATATATGTAAGTCCGCGGCTTTTTATATTGTCATCGTTAGATGCAGTCTTTATATTCTATCCAGTGTTAGATGATGCATCGTTAGATGTAGTCTTTATATTTTCTCTATCGTTAGTATCCAGTCCTGGCGAAATAGTTTGGTTAACAGGCACAACTGGCTTTCGAAGTAGTTGCTTGGGAGGGTAATTACTCCATAAATCAATAAATTAGTTGGCTAATTCCAATGAATTTTCTCAAATCATTGCAGGAATAAATTGTGCGGTCTTTCTGAAAAACTGACAAGATGTACAAAATTGGTGTGAGGCATTTCTTTATTTCAGTGTCTAGGGATAATTAACAACGGCTGGTTTTATATGATTTTAGCAAAATCAAAAACATCTCCAGAACGCAAATTCTGGAACAGGTTTCTTTTCGTCGCCTTATCATGCTTATGGTCAAATGATTTTTGCGAGAAGTTGTGCGCGTAAACGTGGTGTAGGGATCTGATAAAATAGTGAATCTTGTAGCAGATGATAAGACCAAACTGACCAAGGAAGGGGATCTAAATTATATACTATCCAGATGAATTTATGATTCGCTTTTCCAAACCCGATCTCTGTAGTAAAAGTTTTAATAATCGGTCCATGACTTTATATAATATCGTTTGGTGTATTCAACATTGTTCAACAATAAAACAAATGCTTTGGCCACATGGAAAGAATATATAAGGCGTACAACCTGGGAAAATATGGCTCTTACGCATGCTACGATCGGAAGAGCCAAAATTACTTTATTCGATTAATCTTCATTAAAAAAACATATAAAGAAGGAGTATTATAAACTAGGCTATGCTGGAAATCCGACTCAGGCAGGGTTTAACAAGAGAACATCAAAAAGATAAATATAATATACACAATAAACAAGTCAATATAAAAGAATACAATGGATGTGATGTGAAAACTCAGTGAGAGGAACCATAACTTTGATGAATTTTTGGAAAACACATTTTCTAATCTTTTTCATAACCAATTATCAACAATAAATGTCTTTAAAAAAGATGTCACAATGCCTCAAGAGATTCCAGCGGGCACCATTTGTTATTAGCTTATAAGAGATACTTGAAATGCTAGCTTTAAGCCTATTACAAGGAACTTATACGATGTCCTCATTCACAAACTGATACTATCTGTCCATCGTATAAGACTATTTATCGTACAGCAGAGTATTGAAGGAATATTACACAGCCAAGAATAAGCTCCGCCGCCCGCTGTTTCGGATTCTCCCAAAACATCAAAAGCGTTGCACGTATACTTACTTGAGACTGTCCTTTTTCACATAACGCAGACAAAGTAGGGCCAACTTGCCTACAAATGGTCAAATTTTGGCAAGAAATATCTCTGTGTAATCCTATGCAAGTTCAACATCACATCGATATCGGCGATCGTATTTTTTTATTGAAGTTAGGCTAGGCTGGTTACCACCAGCGTCATGCACGTGACGTGACACAGCTAAAATAATCGACCGGAAATCGGGGATCATTAAAACGTCAACAATTTCAAAAAAAGCAATGACAGTAAACTTAAAGCCATATTATAACATTTGCTGAGGAGGACGCCCTCACTGAATTTTTTTAATTCTTTTTTTACATGACTAAATTGTACTTTATTATTCCAATATACCCTGCAAAAATCAAGACTCTAGGTGCTGCAGTTTTGTCAAAATCCGAGATTTTGAATAAAACGACGGAACCGGCGCTTTATTATTACGATGGAATTATAAGTCGAACGCATACACGATGTTCATAACACACAGTACGTACGGCGTGCGGGACGGTGATATACACAACAAAGGGTCGTACCATAACATGGCCGAAGGAGTGGTACGTATTGGCGACATGTGCGCTGGTAGTAAATTCCAATTTTCTTTGCTTTGCCGTAGTTGTTCGCCTCAAAAATAAAAGGGGATATATCTGACAGTAAAAGCTAACATTTTATGGCAAAGAAATGCTAATCTATTTTGTTTGAAAATGTTATAATATGGCTTTAATGGCGAGCGGTCCGAATTTTGAGCCATACAAATTTACGTGGTGAACTAGCTTTAGGCCATCTTGCAATGGTAATAATTATGATGTATTTAATGCAGGAATACTTGCATGCCGGGTGGTTATCCGAATAATCAGTCCCAAAACAAAATATTCATTTACTGACATGATCGATGGACCCTGCATTTTTAAATACATTGATGCTGTATCCTTCGTACAGAGTGACGAATGCTACACACAAGGAAACTAGGCTATAATCACGTATCATGTGCCCCGGATGCGTATAGATAATAGAGGGCCTCCTTCAACTCCCAACTTGTGACCACAGAAATGCTTAATAACTGTGTAGGAAATACAAAAACAAAATTGAAATTTGGACACCAGAAACTTCAGGTTGAAAGTCAAAAAGTGTCAATTGGTACACCTTGATACAGAAGTTATCATACAGTGATAGTTAGATTTTTTCAAATACAATCTCTTTTCTGCAAAATTGATTGCTGTGCTGAAAAATGTTGCATATAATGGGTACTTGCTTTTTTGTACAGTAATTCATTGTAAGGTGCCGTCAATGATGGTCACAGAATTTGGACAACTACATTTGCCCATAACTTTGCTATTTTTTTTCCTACAGACATGGTTGACCCCTCATTCTTTAAGTTAAATAATCACCTTTCTAAACAAAACAATTTCAATGTGAAATATCCTACTTGACCAAAAAAGTACTAAAAAGGCTACTTGGAAATTTGATGATCATACCTAGCATGGAGGACAGGCCTAGGCAAAAAAAAAAAACACCTTTTTTTCTAATAATTTCTCCGCAAGCGCCGTTTATGTCATTGGTTAATGACTAATTGTTCGCAAATCCACAGCAGGGTTGCAAATATACCATATGTCACTCGGTAAGTACAAAAAAGGGACTATATCTCATTAACCAATGATCCAACAGATATGCCACCGCTGACTTTTTTGTTTCTTATGACCAGAGGAAAAGTTTGACATATCGCAGGACTCTATAGGATTACTGGGTAAAAAGATACAGAGTTAAGTGCACAAAGTACAATAAGTTACTATATCTCATTAACCAAATGATCACAGATACGCGACCGCTGATTGTTTTGTTCCTTATGACAATAGGAAAAGTTTCACATAGCACAACAGTCTCTAGGATATTTGGTTAAAAAGATTAAAAAAGTAAATCTATCTCATTAAGCAATGATCCTACATATATGCCACCGCTGACTTTTTTGTTCCTTATGGCCAGAGGAAAAGTTTGACATATCGCACGACTCTGTGGGATATTTGGTTAAAAAGATAGAGGGTTAAGTACACAAAGTAGAAAAAAGTGACTATATCTAATTAACCACACTCTATCACCTCCGGTTACAAATTATGCTGCATGAGTGTGATGTTCTTATTACATGAGCTTGGCGATTGAGGGCCGCATGTACAAAAGTTAATGGGGGTATTCCGCTTTGCTCCGTGTTCCACTTTTCCCCGGTCTCCCCTAAATATTCGTCTCAGGCTGAACTATTTAGGTGCCGTTCACATAAAAATTCGACATTTTTGTAAGACGGGGGTGCAGGCTCTCTAAATATCCCTAAAATCCTTCACAGATACCTTATTTCAGATTAACTTCTTTAAAACAATAAAAACTTTACACATTCAAAGCTTTATATTCTTTTCAAAGTCCAGAATCAAGTCAAACATTTTTTATAATCACTCTTCAAGGCAATCATTTTACTACAACCCCGTATAAAGAATTTATGACCGTCCATGCCATTTTTTTCTAATGCATAATTCATTAGCCCGACATGCAGACACATTGAGCATTTTGTACCGTAAAAACTTTGTGGCAACATGGAAAACGTAGCCAAAACCTGAGCGCTATTAATATTAGAGTACTTGACAGAATGATTTGTCATTGCAATCCGGCTATTATTCCGCCCAATAGTCGTGTTTCAGGTTCCAATTCCAATACATACTGCTTTCGGCAGAAAAATAACATACAATATTAAAATTATGCGCTAAGTCCTCGCATAATACTCAAGATTTTGATTCCTTAGACTTGTACCAAGTCTTTCCATTTTTGACTGTTATTGTAAGACAACGTACAAAATTGCGTGTATTTGGCCACATTTCCCCTCAAATTGGAAAGCTATTAAAATTTGACTTTTATTGCCTGTTAGAACTAACTAAAGGATTAATATTAAGCTTTGTTTCATTTGGCAAAACATGATAATATTTTTTTTTAATCCCAAAAAATTATTGCTGTATTTTTCTGGAATAGGGAGTAACTTCAGTTGCCTAATTGATTTGACTCTAGAAACACACATTATTTTAAATGTTTTGACATACTACTAGTATCGTATGAGTTTCTGACTTAATTACTCCCAATTCGCGCAAACAGAAATTGTTAAAATGATGTGAATAACAAACTGAAATCCCCATTTTATCATATTCTTAAGAAATGCAAAGACAAATTTATTTGTTTGCTTCGAAGTGAGTGTTCAAAAATTGTTCAATTTTCAATGCAATTTTCTCGAAACACCATTTTCCCTCGTATACGCATGTATGCTAAATCACCGACGAAATTATGCTCGACCACGCCAAACGCGTCCTCAAGATTAAAAAAGTAACATGGGGGAGACGCTTTCTGGATTGGGCGTCAGCTTTCAGCTTTCAAGGCCTTTGGGCTCTCCTCACCAGAGCTATGAATCACTCCCCTTTGATGAATCAGGGGAGCTGTCTTCAACCAATAGTTTTGCAGAAGTTTATTCTCAAATGACGACTAAATATTAATAAAACTTATACTTGAAATCTGTTGATAGAATTTACCTAATTCGAAATTACACTTTTTAAATTCTAGGTGTCCTTTATCAGGCATTAATGTTGAACAACTCTACTAGCTCGTCAACCACTCTCCTTTAAAATGTCAGGGGAGCGGTTTGAACAGCTCTCCTTAATACCCTCAAGGGGAGCTTTTGACAAATCTAAAACATCCGGCCTGGCTCTCTCAAAATTGTTGTATGTTCAACACATCCACATCCATTGATACATTCTAAAACAACCTTTCTAAAACAATAAAACAACCTTTTGGGTCTGACAATCAAGAGGATTACTACATATTGTATACTATTCTATTATGTTACCAACAATTTGGCGAACTTGTTTTCCAAAACATGACATTACGTATATCATGTATATATCTTCCAAAACATGACATTACGTATATCATGTATAAAAACGTATTATGTAATATAATCATGTAACAATAAAACGTTAAAACAACTTACTTCAAATCACAGGTAACTTGGGTGGCAGCGCAGATCATCATCATCAATGCTACCTTCACCATAGTCATCATCATGATGGTTGAAATATGCCGCTGGTTGCGTGAAAACTTCTAAAGAAATAAGCGGTCTCGTCTTGTCCTCTATTGGTTGAAACAGCTCAAAGTATGGCTAGTCAGAAACATTGTCTGCGTATTATAGATATGAAACACACACACACAGATGGACAATGTTTAATTGTAATGTGTATTAAAGACAGGCTGATTTATTGTGACATTTATTATAACAGACTCATCGATGTGATTATTAATTAATATTGCTTGTATTTCTAAAATAACAATTTAAGGTATCAGTGATCCCCTCCTAAGGATAACAATAGTAGAGACATTGCGATTTTTCAAACGCAGCATGTGGCACGTACGTTTTCGAGTACGTTTTCGCGTACGTTAATACGGTGTTGAGTATGGCTAGTCTCTGTTCCAGACTGGATTGTGCTCAGTCGTCACGATGGAGAACAAGAAAGTCAGAATAAAGACTATATTGTTTGCTCAATATCTAACAGCTTCTAATCTAGGTCGATAGAGGGCATAGTGATTGAAAAAATAACAGTGAGCTGAGACTATGCCTAAATTCAAACAGACCGCTTTTGATTTTGATTAAAATTTTGACCTACATGCTGATTAAACCTAATTGTTTTTTTTGTTCTTCAAATATTATAGTTGCCCCAAAACATATATTTTGGTAGATTAAAGATCACTACATACATACATCATGGCTTTACTTTCAAAATGAGACTTTTTCGTCCTGAAAATTGGGCGCGTTGCATGGACTTAGACATGAGGTAAAATCAGCATATTTCAACGTAGCATCTGCGTTTTTATTCTACGTTGGAATCCAAAATGGAAATCGCATTGTAATTTTTTTAACGCAAAGTATCACACACATTTCAATGGGCAATCTCTGCGTGTGAATATTGCGTTTAAATTTAGTCCATTTTTAACACATCCCTGTACCTTTATTATAATGATTTGTTACAAACAAAAAGGATCATAATAATAATTAGACTTTCCTTCATATGTTCATTATCTTTGACTGTCTTTAATATATTGGGAAATGGACACATTTTGTGAATTTTCAACGATGTATCTACGTCGATTTCGCACGTGGAATATCTTCAAAAATAGCTAAATACGTGACCTCACATCGACAGGAGAGTGGTTTTGAATAGATCAACGTACGTCCGATGTCTACGTTTGGAAATCGCAATGTCTCTAATATCTTAAATTTGAAGTACTGTAGCTTAAAGTGACATACTGCAGTTACTGTCCGTTTTCCTATACACAATACACAGTGTTCTCACCATTGACGCGTGACCTTTACAAATAGTGTATGTTAGAAGTATATTGCATTTGTCTAGTTAACATCCCTGTGTGAAAAATAACCAGCCAATATTTAAACTATTCTCCAAACTTCTAGCAAATATATTTCTCTAACATGACCTAAAATTACAGCTGGGTTAGATGTTCAGAAATAGTCGCACTTTCGTAAAATATGAGTGAGGGCAAGGCATAGCTAGCTCATAGCTAGCCAACTCCCCGTGTTAATTGAATGGAGATTTGACCGAAAATATTGAGCTATATTGGTAACGGACCGCTCAGTTCTGAAGGATGCCACAAAAAAAAAAAAAGGTACAAGCTACATTTAAATTATTCTATGAAATTCTAAAAAATATAGTTTTGTAACATGTCCTAAATTTTTAGCTAATTTAGGTGTTTGGAAATAGTCGCACTTTTGTGTTTTAGGAAGGATATGTAAACGACAGATAACACCAAAAATATGACGAAATTATTTCCAAACCGTGTTAAGTCAACAATCATTATGTTGCTCATTTTCAAGAATGCTGGGTAACAAAAAGCAGACCATTGTCTCATTTCGTGAACAAAGGTCCACATACCATTGTTTCCTTACGTTTCCTATATAATCGGTTACCCAACTGAAGCTGTATTATAGAAGTTCATTGCGATACCGCATATATAAAACAGACACATGTGCACAACCAGAGAAGATCCGATTTAATCAGTTGAGCTGTTTCAATGAGTGTTATCTTGGTTTAATAGCTTTTAATGGGCTTTAAGTCCTGCAAAGGTCGAAGTGAATTCTACTGTAGACATGACTGCATCATTAAGGGTATGTCGCTAGATGTCTTAATGTATGGTTATCAAAGCAATGAAAAAATGACCAAAAGGACGAGAATTACGTGTTGCAGGAAGTGTCTGTATGGACAAAAATCGCCATCACTCACTAAACTGTCAAATTATAGGGACGCACCATTTAACTTCCAGGGGGTGCTGGAAGTTGCGGGGGGTGTCATTTTCTTTCTACCTAATTTGCACGGTATATACAGTGTCAGTGTGTAGCGTCATATACCATATGTCATATACCACCCTCCCCACGATTTCAAAATTTAGAAAATCCCATAGGAAAATTGCCAAGAAAGAAAAGAATAAAGAAACCGGGTTGTGCCCGATCAGGCCCAGTGCCCCCACCCACATCATGGTAGGTGCCCCTGCCATAGTATTACCCAAGTTACACAACGGTACACTTATCTATGCATTGTCATTGTAACTAAAAAGGTTCTTAGATATTTAGATTTTCTGAAATATCAATTTATGTATGGTTTAAAAAGCTTTACTTCTCTGAAGTACTTTTGAGCATAAATTGAAGATACGAAACACGCAAGGGTTTTTATGATATTTAATTATCTGTGTTTAAAAGGTTTTGTAACATCTGTACATAGGCCTGCGTTGATTTATTGTGACATTTATTGTAATTAAAGTAAAATCATTGCTATGGGTTAATTGTATTAATTTGTACTTCAAATGTCTGATGTAATGAGTTGCCAGTCTGATGAATGCACTACTGTAGTGGCGAAACGTCATCATTAAAAAGTAAATATATCACCTTCGTTTTTAGTTGGAATTGCAGATAACGCACAATATTCACAGTGAAAATATTGTTTCCATTGAATGAATAAAAACTTTCAATATCTTTTCTAGATCATATCGGCCATCTTGGACTACTTACATTGGGTTTATTACTCCCCCATATACAATGGGCTATTCCAGAAAATAGATGCACATACTTAAATGAAAATTTCGGAATTTTCAGAATGAGACTCAAATTGAGGATTTTGGATTTTGACTATTTTTGACCCCCTATAGAGTAGTTTGGATTTCCGGTCATTTTGTCCAGTCATGGTTGTTGGAAATCCAGACGTTTTTGGCAAAGTGTTTAAAGGCGTAAAATCTAGTAAATATAGTTCAAAATCCAAAATCCTCAATTTGAGTCTCATTTTGAAAATTCCGAAATTTTTCATTCAATTTATTGAATTTCCGAGCTTTTCCAGTAACATTAACAACGGGAATTCAAGTTGTTTTTAGAAAGCAAACTTGGAAATCCAGACATGTCTGTTATTGAAAAGTTACTCCTCTAAAGGGGTGTGCACTTATTTTCTGGAATAGCTCAACATACTTTCTAGGGATTATTCCATTATTTTTCTATTATGGCTCGTAATAAATGGTTTTCACTATTTCTTATTTTTAACAAGTCACAATTTTGCTATACATCATTTGAATAAGCATGGTGCAACATCGTCAGAGATTGAAAACCATGGCCGGGTATAGCTGTGAATATTTGATTTTAGAAATGTCGACCAGTTAATTACTCAATAATGCAATAATGTCGAAAAACCACATTATACATTTTTGAGCGGCGGTGTTTTGTTAATTTATCACCAGGACCTCACCTCCCATAAATAAATGTTATGATGATCAAATTATTGTTAAATTCAAATGTACTTTTGATTTATCGCGCATAGTAAAAGCGAGCCATTTCAACAGCATGGCAATTGTATGCCCAAATATTGCAGCAAATTTGTTAAGTAAACGTAACGACAATAAATGTCAAATGATAAATAAATCGTATCTTTGACATGGTAATTAGACAGATACTTTGATGGCTTTTTAATCATTTTTATTAATTTCGTAAATAAATGGTACACAAAACAACATATGTCATAGAAATACCTTGCTGCCTACAAAGGAATAATATTTTAAAAGTATAGTTTAGGGTTAATGAACTTTCTTGATGAAATACAAATGCGATTATTTAGTTCCTTTAATCATTTTGCTATAAAACAGTTTCATCGCGTATATCGCGGAAAAATCTATTTATCACCTGCAGAGAGAAAGTTTCAAGTCGGGTCAAATGTCAGGTTTTCCCGGGTAACTAACTTTGGCCAATGGCGTGATTCGTTGGTGCGCTGTGGGGTCCAATCACGTGTGACGGCATCGCTTGCTCGGCACAATGTTTGTAAACGAGAGTGTCATTCTCTGTCGTTGTAGCATTGCTTTGCCCCTTTTGTTGCTACTTTCAGGTAACCACCAGAAAAGTTAAGTACCAGCGATCGCTTGTTCAAATTTAGGCTGCTATAGTAATGGCTGATTCCAGTTTTCAACAAACAATTAAGTTTGGTAACTAAATTCACTGATCTTTTTCGAATGTCGACATAGACGCAAAAAGACATTAAAAGACAAAAAACATTATTAGCAGCAACTGTCTGTAAAGTGTTCAAGTCATTATAAGCCAAACTAATGTGGCAAAATGAAAAAGAAAAGAAAATGGCTTACTATCTTAGCCGCTTAACTGTGGTGCTCTATGGGGGATTTAAAGTCATAATTATGACTTAAGATCAAACTTTCTCTGTTATCTTATAGAACAATGAATTTGCCTGAACCCACTAAGGTGTAGGTTGGGAGGTGCCTAAACATTACCAAAAAAAATGCACTTGTACTGTGGGGCCCGTCCATCAGAATGCTCAACATCTCAGTAGGCCTACAAGTGCATACGTTAAAGAAACCAATGAAATGGTACAATGGGCTATTCCAGATGTATTCCGCACCCCCCTATGGAAGACACTTCCGGAATTCAGGGTTAAATTAACAGTGGACTTCGGTTGTATATATAAATGCGCATATATAAATGCGCACGTGACCAGATGGCCAGTGCCATGTTCGTGTTACCTCACTGTCAATCACTGAAATTGCAACCACAGTTCCAGGTGGTGGCCGCATTGCATTCTCTAAATTCAGTAATTTTCATTGTCAACCGTGTAATTGAATGGGATAATTTTGAAATTTTAAAACGCTTGAAATATCACAAACAAATAGCCCTATGTTGATAAATAATATAAATACAAGCTAAAACCGTTGGGGTTCGATAATGAACCCCACAAAATTAACCGACTATATTGGAAAATGCCATACGGCCGGGCGGTTTCACAAGTTGCCGGCTCGATCATGTCATCCGCTGCCTGCACAGTTCTGACCTTAAAGCCAATCATGTCCCCTTTCATACTTTCATGCCGTTGCGACAAGAGGCATGACTTATCAGCCATTCACAAGTCTTGATTGTGTCTGTTTGTCTACAATGCGCGTGTGTCACGCCGCTCGGCGGCAAGCAGCATGATAGTATGAAACCAGCACTACGTCATAGATATGGCCAATTGGCACGCCCATTTAGCACGGAAATTATGAAATATAAGTTTGTAAATCAGCTATATCTAGCTTTTCCGTAGTTAATGGAAAACGTTTAAAGAGTTTATCTTTCGGGTCAAGTTATTTTACCCTTTGCAATCAATGCCACTATTTTGCAAAAACAATTTTCCTTGCGACCTGTCATTTTCCCCTATACTTTTGCACGGGGAGTTTATGTACATCCGGGTACCTTATATCGTTTAATACGGTATGGCGACTTGTAGATGTCACGTGCGCATTTATATATGCGCATTTATATATACAACCGAAGTCCACTGATTAACAGCCGGAATTCACATGTCAGGAAAACCCCATGGAAGACACTGTCGGAATTGTGGTAATATGTCTAATATGGCCAGCCGGAATTCACGTAAATGCAAATGTCTTCCATAGTTAAGTACCAGCGATCGCTTGTTCAAATTTAGGCTGCTATAGTAATGGCTGATTCCAGTTTTCAACAAACAATTAAGTTTGGTAAATAAATTCACTGATCTTTTTCGAATGTCGACATAGACGCAAAAAGACATTAAAAGACAAAAAACATTATTAGCAGCAACTGTCTGTAAAGTGTTCAAGTCATTTTAAGCCAAACTAATGTGGCAAAATGAAAAAGAAAAGAAAATGGCTTACTATCTTAGCCGCTTAACTGTGGTGCTCTATGGGGGATTTAAAGTCATAATTATGACTTAAGATCAAACTTTCTCTGTTATCTTATAGAACAATGAATTTGCCTGAACCCACTAAGGTGTAGGTTGGGAGGTGCCTAAACATTACAAAAAAAAATGCACTTGTACTGTGGGGCCCGTCCATCAGAATCCTCAACATCTCAGTAGGCCTACAAGTGCATACGTTAAAGAAACCAATGAAATGGTACAATGGGCTATTCCAGATGTATTCCGCACCCCCCCCCCCCTATGGAAGACACTTCCGGAATTCGGGGTTAAATTAACAGTGGACTTCGGTTGTATATATAAATGCGCATATATAAATGCACACGTGACCAGATGGCCAGTGCCATGTTCGTGTTACCTCACTGTCAATCACTGAAATTGCAACCACAGTTCCAGGTGGTGGCCGCATTGCATTCTCTAAATTCAGTAATTTTCATTGTCAACCGTGTAATTGAATGGGATAATTTTGAAATTTTAAAACGCTTGAAATATCACAAACAAATAGCCCTATGTTGATAAATAATATAAATACAAGCTAAAACCGTTGGGGTTCGATAATGAACCCCACAAAATTAACCGACTATATTGGAAAATGCCATACGGCCGGGCGGTTTCACAAGTTGCCGGCTCGATCATGTCATCCGCTGCCTGCACAGTTCTGACCTTAAAGCCAATCATGTCCCCTTTCATACTTTCATGCCGTTGCGACAAGAGGCATGACTTATCAGCCATTCACAAGTCTTGATTGTGTCTGTTTGTCTACAATGCGCGTGTGTCACGCCGCTCGGCGGCAAGCAGCATGATAGTATGAAACCAGCACTACGTCATAGATATGGCCAATTGGCACGCCCATTTAGCACGGAAATTATGAAATATAAGTTTGTAAATCAGCTATATCTAGCTTTTCCGTAGTTAATGGAAAACGTTTAAAGAGTTTATCTTTCGGGTCAAGTTATTTTACCCTTTGCAATCAATGCCACTATTTTGCAAAAGCAATTTTCCTTGCGACCTGTCATTTTCCCCTATACTTTTGCACGGGGAGTTTATGTACATCCGGGTACCTTATATCGTTTAATACGGTATGGCGACTTGTAGATGTCACGTGCGCATTTATATATGCGCATTTATATATACAACCGAAGTCCACTGATTAACAGCCGGAATTCACATGTCAGGAAAACCCCATGGAAGACACTGTCGGAATTGTGGTAATATGTCTAATATGGCCAGCCGGAATTCACGTAAATGCAAATGTCTTCCATAGGGTTCCAGTTGGAATTAGAACATTTTTTGTTTCCAGCCAGAATTCAAGTAAATGTCTTTCATAGGTTAATCGAGATGGTGATCATAAGTGAATATTCTGCTGGAATTGGAGCATTTTTGGTCTTTCACAATCCCCACTCTTGTTTTTTCGTTTATTTTAGCAGCCGGAGTTTCACCTAATCTTAATGTCTTCCATACCCTCCAGCCGGAATCTTTGCTAAAAATGACTGCTGGAATTCTAGACACATCTCAATTCCAGCTGGAATTGTATTTTTTTTAATGTCTTCCATAGGGGTGCGGAATACACCTGGAATAGCCCAATGTGCCGCCGGTATGGTTCTCATTTTTTTACATTTTCCTATAGGGCCTACTAATGGAACCTTTGTTATACAGACCGCAAAAGAAATGTAACAGTATGCAACCCTGTATATCCAGAACAAAGACAAAATACTAGCTCTGATTTAAGACCTCATTTCTTGAAATCGACCGAGAATCAAAGAAACGGTGATCTAAAGCCCAAGGAAAAAAACGAAATCGAAAACGAAATTTTCATGTGCTAATCAATGGAAAGTACGGTGCTAGTTCACTTTTGTAAAAGCTTTTGAATCGGTATCTTACTTGGGATTTTGGATCATCGGGTATTTGGTTCTAATTATGACACATCTGTCTTTGTTTAGGATAAACAGGGGTGAATATAAATGGTACCTGAATTTTGTTGCGGTCTGCCAGTAATTACGATAGACCAGTGCCCTCGGGGGCTAGATGTCGTGTCTTGACCTTTGACACGACATCTAAATTCCGTCTTGTGTTTTCCCTGCGCAAGATCGCCACTTGGCCCGGCTTTGGCAGTATAAATCGCCTAATATGTCAGTTCCGGACGAATCTTTGGACTTTAAAAGTATTCTCGAAGACATACAAAAGCGGTTAGCTAATTTAGAGACGAAAAGTGTGGACGATAAGCAAGTTACTGAACAATAAGAGACTAAAAACGACGGCGCCAGTGAGCAGACGACATCAAATACGCCGGACAGTGAAGTCGGTAAGCTTACTCAAGCTCAAACTCAAGGTGACGTCGGTCAGACATATCACCAGCATGAACAGTATTTAAATGAACAACAAGTTCAACAAGAAACTTTGACTGATTTGGAGAGTCAAAAAGAATACCAGTGTATTCGTGACTCTGTGTCGAGGGTACATTTAGACCCTTGTCTTCGCCTGTGTGAAGGACCTTGCCCTGTTGGAAGTCAAAATAAAGTGGAAAGGGCAAATTATTTTAATCTCACTAAATCCAGCAGATATGTTGAGACAGCGTTGAAGCTAATCAAACTGAGCTATATAGATATTGATGAGAAAGGAGCTGTAGGAATTCAGTTAATAGATCAGATTGCAACTGTTCTGAAAGTGAACATTGACCATAACCAGAAAGAGTATCAAGCTGTGCTTGTCGCCTCCCAGTTCGACCAGGATACAGCAAAAGTTTTTCGCACTTTGCAGAAAAATTCGGCTTGTTTCACGTCTGTAGCAGCAGAATAAGCGGCTATTAAGGGGCAAAACAATAGTGCGCAAAATCGCGGTGGTCAATCGCAGCGCCCTCATTTCTATGGTAGTTATAGGGGGCATAGAAGTGGGGGCAGAGGTTTTAGTAACATTTACCATAGGCAAAGGCAATTTGGTCACGGACGGCCGGATGTGTTCCATGATTTGTCAGGTTCTGGTTATCCTCCATACAATCCAAATGAAGGCACTGATTAGTCAAGATGCCGTTGTCAAAATTTTTGATAAATGGAATGAAATTGGGGCCTCCAAAACTGTTATTAATTGGATTGAAAATGGTGTCCTGTATTATGAAAAACCTATTTCACCTTTGTTTCACCTTTGAATGTTGTGCCAAAAAAGGCAAAAAACCAATGGCGTTTAATTATTGATCTTCGGAAGATCAATGCTTGTATTGATGCTCCAAAATTTTCCAATGAGAAAATTAATGTGATTTCTTCTTTTGTTCATGAAAATGATTTGTTTGTTACTCTTGATATCAAAAATGGGTTTTATCACGTTCCAGTTGCTCAGAAGCACCAAACTTACTTAGGCTTTCAATGGAAAAAGCAATATCATTGTTGGAAAAATTTGCCTTTTGGTTTGAATGCATCTCCTTATTTTTTGGCTAAAACATTGAAGCCTGTTTTAACATGTGCGTGCCAAAGGTTTACGCACAGCTTTTTATGTTCATGATTGGTTCTTGGCTGCTCAACCCAATACAATTGACGACCATAAAACTTTACTTCTTTCTACCTTAGAAAGTTTGGGTTGGACAATCAATTACAAAAAATCATTTCTTGTGCCAGAATCTACTAAAACGTGGATTGGTTGTGTTATCTCTGAACCTGTAATATGTATTCCCCAAGACAGGATTCGTAAGGCGCGAAGAGATATTGTGAGGACGCTGCGCAAAAATGTATCCAATCAAAGGCATTGGCCCGACTTGCCGGACAGTGTGTGTTCAATGGCAATCAAAAAACTCTTGGTACGACATATTAACGCTGACACAATCAGCACGCGAACATTTTAAATGGTGGTTAACAGCCATGAACAATTGGAACAATCGATCCCTTCACAAGCGTCCTATAGACATGCAAATGTTCACAGATGTATCATTAAGCGGCTGGGGAGCATGGCTCCAGGACCTAAAAACGGCTGGTTTCTGGAACAAAAGACTTCAAAACATGCCTTCGAATTACAGAGAACTGACGGCAGTGCTAATGGGCCTGCACTCCTTTATGCCAGTCATAAAGGGAAAATCTGTTCAAGTAGTATCAGACAACATTTCAACGGTGGCGTACCTCAATCACCAAGGAGGTGCAGCCCAGGCCAGGATCTTTCGAACATGGCAAAAGCCATTTGGTCCCCCGCGTTCCACCACGGTATTCAAATATCCGCTCGCTATTTAGCAGGCAAAGAAAATGTGCTGGCGGATCAACTCTCCAGACTGAACTTAAAGTACGAATAGAGACTGCACCCAAAATTATTCCAATGGATCGACAAAATGTGGGGTGGACAATAGAAAACAATTTTGTCAATCCCCCATTTCGACTGATTCCGCAGGTCATCGAACTTTTGAAACAACAAAAAGCAACAGCAACAGTGATCACCCCTCATTGGCCAGGCCAGTTCTGGCTTCAGACTCTAAAAAGCATGGCCATCTCAAAACCAATCATGCTTCACACATACCACCGAACAATGTGGTATGCAGAGCCAGTACCAGAACTTCTCAGGAACCCCAAGTGGAAACTTATTGCTTGGAGAATATCTGGCGCGAACATTTAAACCAGCTGCAATGGCCCGTGCGTGCATAGATACAATACACTTTAAGTTGGGCTCCGTCTACGGTTAAAAATTACAACCGCCATCTGCAAAAGTTGAATGAGTTTGTAACTCTGGGACAGTTGCAGAATTTCTGTGTAATATATCAGATTCCTCATCAAAGCCAAGGTCAATGTTAAAGTGTACAATATAGCAGCCTCTGATGGTGTAAATCCAGTGGACTGTGTTGAGATGAAGAGACTGATAACTGCTCTTGAAAAAACAAATACACAGGAGCCCATGACACGCTCGTCGGTTATGCCAGTGCAACCATTTGTGACATTATTTCAGTCTTGGGGCGAGAATAATAATCTGGAATTGAAACGGTTGCGTCTCAAAGCCATTGCATTGCTGGCACTCGCTATTATGGCTCGGCCTTCAGATCTTGCACCGAAAGGAGTGTATTTTTCTTCGGAAGGATCAGTGAAACCTATGATATTATCTCTTCACCAAGTGGACTTTCGCCAAAATGGAAATTTGTCTATTCAACTTTTCGGAATAAAGAATGATTTGCACCGAAAAGGCCATGTGGTGACAATTCCCCCAGCAGAGAATAAATTTGTTGACCCTGCTGACTGTCTACGGGTCTATATTCAGAAATCTATGCCACATAGACAATTATGTTTTAGCAACCCTTTGTTAGTTTCATTGAGACCACCGTTTGGAGCCATTTCAGCAGGAACTATCGCGGTTCAACTAAATAACGCGATTAAGTTGGCAGGTTTGGACAATCAGGGCTTTTCTGCAAAGTCTTTCCGCCCTACAGCAACTATTGCCATCGCCGGTTGTGATCCGGACATTGCACGAAAGATTGGACGATGGGAATGCCCCTCGGTATTTTACGACCACTATGTGCACTCGCGAACCCCGGAGGATTATGTAAATAAGCTTTTTGAGCAAAATTGACTCGAACTTGAAAGCTGAACTTTTTGTAAATGAGTTTTTGTGCATACTGACTGTGAAAATGAAATGTCAACATCATTGTGCCATGCACTTTGAGTAAATTTTCTCTCTATGAGGCATTTGTTAAAATAAACAATTAATGTTCTGTTTATCACAACTTTATGTGTGCTGGTCTATCTGTAATGTATGTTTCCCAAAACAGTAAGTACGATAGACCAGTGCCCTCTGGGGCTAGATGTCGTGTCTTGACCTTTGACACGACTTCTAAATTCTGTCTTGTGTTTTCCCTGTTAGCCATAATGCATCTAATTGCTTTATGTATGAGCCAGGTGGAGGTTTTGTGTAGGGTATCAAGATAAGGCATTTGTTAAAATAAACAATTAATGTTCTGTTTATCACAATTTTATGTGTGCTGGTCTATCGGTAATGTATGTTTCCCAAAACGGTTGTTAACTACATGATGTGGATGGGTCATGGTGTTTTTCTTTTGTTGTTTTTTAAAGGGAGGGTGTTAAATTTTGGCCTTTTGTCAATTTCTACTGTAAAAATCGGACTGTTTTCTCAATCACCACTATGACAATGAGTCGATTTATTAAGAGAACTATAAACTATGAGTCCATATTGTGGACTTACTACATGAATTATGTTTTTGTTGAAGGCACGTCACACATCTCTTTTTAGAGCAGATATTCCCTCTCTGTCTCGGAATCAAGATGATATCTGCCCTGTCAATGCGGATTTATTCCTTTATTTGAATATTTTCACAATGGTTCAGGCCGAGGGAAGTTTACATTAGCAGCTCAGCCCGATGTTATCAAGACATGACATTAATGAAATCTTACGTGACTATTAGATGTGCGGTATATTATGTTGGGATGTAGGGGTAGTGTGTGCGGACGTGCTGTAGAAGTCAGGGGCATAAGGGCGTGGGGAGGGGCAAAAGTTCCACTTTGCGAGCGTTGCAGATAAAAACAAAATGTTTTTGTTGGTCAAAAAACGGAAAAATAAATCCTGACTACGCCTTTTGATGGAATGGGTGGCTGGCTGGCTGGCTGGCTGTGCTGTGGGGGCATTAGGCGGAGGCGCCGTATTTAGCGTTAACTTTGGATATTTAATTACTTTAATTATTTAAATGTCCAAATCTAACATTAAATACGGCGCGTGAGTTTGCGAATCAGGTGGAGAGAACCGAGATTCGAAAGCACCAGTTTTCCGAGGACAAACCCACATTTTGATAACACATTGAGGATACTGACGTTTCAAATGTGGCGTCTGCGTAAAAGGCAGTGAGGGTAAAGTAATTAGCACGGAAGCAATTAAATCAGACAACGAACACAGTTGGAATGAAAAGGAAGACAAGAGTTAATTTAATCACAGTTAATCGTTTTTACGATGCTGACCAGGTCTGGAATTTTAAACGCATGCCTATTTAAAGCCATAATGTACCATTTTGGCCAAATTGGAAAAATGTTTAATTTTAATTAAACTTAATAAGACATTAAATCGCCCAAAAGATATCCACTATAAAATAGAGCGTAGTTGTATACAATTTAAAACATCAGATTTGGCTGACTCTCTACTTAGGGGAAAGCTTTGTGTAAACATGATTATGTCAAAAAATAAATTAAGTTTAAAACAAATAGCCATAATCATTTCAAAAGATAATATATTATGGTTTTAATCAATTTCTTATTTTTTCTAATAAAATTTAGCAGTAGGAAAGTAACAGGTGCATTTGAACTCTGGTATAATGCATTTACATAGAAGCCATAGTTCTTAAGATAATAATTATTCAGAATAAGCGGATATCTTTCTCATCATTATTTTGTAAAAGGCTATATCAAAATAATTGGTACCCATCACATATGACATCTATTGATAGTACGTACATGCGTCTTCCAAATGTAACATTTATTTAATTTCAGATGAAATAATAGTTTTATGACCTTGTAAATTAGGTGGATCGTATGTTGCATTTCGATGTGGCAGTCATAGGCTTAGGAAGATTTTCAACATTGAGGGGGGGGGCTGAAACTTGAAACAAATTTTGTGGGGCCATACTTGGTGGTGCACGAGGGGGGTTCCCCCTCTCGTAGTCAGAAAATTTTGCAAAATATAGGTCTCAAAGACCACTTTTCCCTCCATTTTATCACAATTTTTTTAGTTCACCTAGGATTATTGGGGGGGCTGAATGGTATTCCAGCCCCGCACCAAAATTATTGAGAGGGCTGAGCCCCCTCAAGCACCTCCGGTTCTAAAGCCTATGACAGTCTTGTCCATCGCTACCATGGCTATAGAAACTCATGAATACCAATCATTTTGATACAGCCTGTATACTTCGTATATTTTTATTACCGAATTAGCTATATGAGGTTTTATAGGTATATTGGTCTATAGTCATATTTCCCATATTGTATATATGCATGCACAAAATGTAATAGATTATAATTCTCCAAAGTTCTGCAAAAAGAGATAAACGGTCAGCATCGCCACAACAAAAAGACCCTGATAACCACCATCACCAAAAATTAGGAAATGATCAAATTAGAAACACTTGCACCGTTAAATTTGATAACTTAATTAAGCTCAAAATGGCCAGATAGATTAATAAATTACATTTTTTATGTCTATACATGTAGGCTATTATAGAGAATCATTATTTTACATCAAATTTACACAAAATTACATTTTTTGTGTTTTTTACCGACAATTCTCGCTATTTATTGTAATACTCAAGTTTCTGACATTGACATTTTTGTTTTAAGAAAATAATTGTTTTATATTTTATATTCATTCAGTTGAAAATTCTTTGCAATAATCAGTATGATTAGTCAATTTCCATCAGCTACCAAGCAACACAAAACGCTTTCGACATTATTCGCAAAAAGTTGGGAAACGTAAAATTAAATATTTGGTTATATGCAGGGAATATAAAGGATATACGTTTTTTTAACGCTCAAAAACATTTTTTTGAAACTTACTGCAAAATATTCTGACATTATCTTATCTAAGTATTGACAAAATATTTTGCAAGCAACTTTTGACTTTTATAAAAACCCGACATTTGTTGTTATTAAAACGTTTAAAAAGTCATAACTCAAAATATAATGTTGGAAACATTTTAGAAACGTTTTGTGTTTGCTGGGTATCTGATTTTTTTTTTTTTTGGTTGTTGTTGTTGTTGTTGTTATTTCCATCACCAATAAAACGAGTGTAAATATTAAATAATAAGCGTTTAGTAAAATACTCAATACTACAGTACATTAAAGATTTTCAAAAGAATATGAATTAGGCGCTATGCGCAAGTTTTTCCGTTGAGACAGACGTCTATGACATGGTTTTTATGCAGAAAAAATGTTTTTCGGCAAAAACCCACGTTTCTCGCTCAAGAAACAAAGTTTTTAAAAAACTTTGCTTCTTGAATCGATAAACCTGTTTTTGCAAATCGAAAAACATGGCTTAATAAAATTTGATAATCTAGTTTTCTGACAAACCTGGTTTCTCGAAAGAGAGCAAGTTTATTTTCAAAAATATCTGTTTCTCAATTCGAATCGAGAAACCAGGTTAGGTTTCTCGTCGGATCGGAATACTTGGTTTATCACTGACCAGGTTTTTTTCATATACGTGATGGTTTTCTGTTCCCCACAGCGATTTTTAGTCTGCTGTGATCTTGTGTTCTTTCTGCTCAAATGATTAACGCATGGTTCGCCTTAGCGACGTCTTCTGAACTGGAAGACATGGCGGAGAAGTTAAGCCGTTGCGGAAAATGAGCCGCTGCGTCCAAACAAGTTGCAACGGAAAAACGCCCGCAAGACGTTGATCTATCTGATATGATTTAAAAACTTAGAGATAAAGGTTTATGTAAAGCATTTAGTAAGTGACAAATAAAAAGAGCAAAACTACAGTACATTGATGATTTTCAAAGAATATCTTGATGTTTAAATGGGGGGGGGAAGACCTTGAAAAAAAATTCACATTTTATCAGCTAAAACCATGGAAGAAGAATAGAGCACGAAGTGCGATGGACTTGCAACTCCGTTCGTCGATGCGAGGTCAGCGACGTCAACACTTGGAACATGTGGACGTAGAGGGCAGCAGCATTTTTCTTTAATTAGCATATTCGTGACGTCATGTTAACGTAAGTCTCCACAGCACTACGCATATTTTTTTAGGTAGCTTTTAGTACTATCGTGGTGGCAGCAGCATTTTTCTTTACTTTTCCAAAATGGCCCCGCCCGGGAGACGACATTGGTCGCCATGTTAGTGCAGGGTAATACACAGGGAAAGCAGACGCTGTCGCCACCTTTTTGTATTGCGCTAGCATATGAGTTGCAACGGCCTGCTAAAACGGTGCTTTTTGTGAAACCAGTGCTTACGTGGTGCTTCCATAAGATGCGCCGCGCATGCAGATAAGTGTTGCGTATGCGTAGCGTATCTGTGCGTTAACAAAATGCACGACTACAAAACGCGATGCGTTGTTGCGCGAGTATACCCCGATGGTACAACAAAGTTTTTCTTTCTTTAAATTGCGGAAACGAGTGAAATAGTGAAATGAAATCCATAAAATAGAGCAGTTAAGAGTTAACAAAATAATCTGGATTTTCATGCCTTGTATCTATAAAAAAAACATAACAAAGTAAATACATTTCGAGCTCAATTTCGCGAAAGAAATAATGTCTAGAGTACACAGCCATGTTTAAGGAGGAGCGACCGACTACATCACATACTGATTCAACCTTGGCTAACACTTAGAGAATAAACCGTAAACGATAGGAATTTTTATTTTGACTATCCTCTACCGTGTGATAGACGACAGGCAGGTCCAATATTTTGAGTAGTTAATGTCGGTAGTGGATGCTAACGCGTGCGAGTAATCCGCACTGCGTCTACGCATATAACGCGATACATACACGCACCTCTATGAGCGTGTTGCGCGTTATCGACACTCATGATGACGTGGGGTCGACACCCAAAATCATGCGATTATTCAATCAGATTATGTGTCTACGTAATAGACCACTCCCACTGACTAAAATTCCATTTGAGGGAGTCCCGGTAATTATAATAATAATAATAATAATAATAATAATAATAATAATAATAATAATAATAATAATAATAATAATAGAGGTTATCCACTTTACTCATGTGTGACTTCTAACAAAAGGCGCTGGTTACCGTAGTATTCCTCATTCAAACCAATTCAATGCACGACCTCGGAGTTACCTGCATGACTTTGGCGGGCTATTTTGAAACAGTCATGGTTGCATATGCAGGCACTCCTTTTGAAAGTCTTAAACAAGGTATAGCAGTCGCTGATAGGATATCTAACTTATAGAACACGGATAACCTCTATAATAATAAGTCGAGGTTATGATTATGACTCCGCATCAGCTCAGTTGTTTGTTTGGAGGGTATATTGTGAAGTAATGAAACAATGTATATATTTTTGACCTCGGAAAATCGGCGCAATACCGGAAAAATACTGATGCAAAGTCATTAACCTCATTCATAACCGTCATTTTTTTCTTTTTGTTTTAAATTCCATCTGCGTCATATTTTCTTCGTTTAAATTTGCCATGTTACAAAACAAAACACAATTTATCTTTATCTTTCATTTCCGGAAGGATATACTGACCAATCATATTACTATAGTCTGTCTCGTCTGAAGTTAAGAGTATCGCCGGAGAGTATCGCAATGTTGGATTTCGCAGTGGCAGATTCTAATCAGTGCGTTTACGTGGGGTCTACGCGTGTGTATACGCTCCACTGGATACGATAGCGTGGGATTCGAATCTGCCAGACGACGAAATCCAATATGGTTTTATTTTCAGAGACGAGAAGATTATAGCGCTAATCATGCGATGTCCAAATACAGCGGTAAACACAAGCGTAAATTGATACGGTTGATAACCGGGGTTACTAGCTACACATCTGTTGTTATAAGGATATTACCCGCGAAAAAAAAGATGCAACATTTTTAACATGTATAATGTAATTCATAACTGTCATATTTTAACTACTTAAAATCAGAAATTTTACTATTATTAAACTACTCTTCAGGACGCTTGCCAGGTATGATCTAAGGGACATGTTCCTTTTTGGATCACGGTAATATCTATATCATACCTTGAAAGAGTGGATTCCACTCTTTCAAGAGTGGCTGTCACTCTTTGTGAATTTCATTCGTTTCAATATTAGATTGGAGGCAGATTTTTAGTCTTTTATATTAAGAGAGTACTGTCCAAGTGTCAATGTCTTTGGCTCTGTAACGTTATGGGGTGATGGTTGTAGTGGGCGTAGAGGGGTCACACATAGGTAGATGTTCGCTGCCGCACTCAGCATTTGCTATCTCATAAAGACAACATTCCGCGCTTTGGACGACAATGGATGACAAAGTCGCGATAAGATCTTTGGTTTCCGTCCAGGTCGTTCCCACGCGTTCCAGAGTAAACTCAACTGGCACAGACAGATTTTCGGTTTTCTCGACTAAGGCAACGGTTTTTCGTATTCCAGGAGGACACTTAGATGGCCAATTGTATTCATGAGAGAATGTTACCGTTTCTGTGTTGGTAATGTCGCTTTTGAATTCAAAGGAGGCGCCGACATGTGCGTCTACACTAGCACTAGCACTGGCACTACCTTCTACTTTCCCCCTAGCCTTTACGGAGACGAGACCGAGGCTGATTCGTCCCTTAACTCTACCGGAAACGGAGGCGGAGGCGGAAGCAGACGCGGACAAGGACAGTTCAGCATCAAACGAAAAGTCAGTAGAGAATTGAGCACTGCTCGACGTTACAATCGTTTCCATTGTGCCGATACGCGCCATGTCATCACTGCTTACTCCGCTACCGTAATTTTCCAATACAATTCCATCGAGCGTGTTATGTTCTTCTGCAGAAAGCAAACGCACATCGCTCGTATTATAATAATAATCAATGATCAGTGTCTTTGCTTTCCAGATGTATTGGTTGCAGATCGTGTAATCCTCTCCCCAAGTGTATGACCAGCATCGAAAATCAGACAATTGTTGTCGTTCGGAAGAACTTGACCAATCACCAACAAATTGTTCATATTCTTGAATAGATGGGTAGTCTTTCAGGGATGGGATGTATGAAAAGGCGTCAGCTAAAGGTGCTCGCTTGACATTCGGTTCCAAAATAAAATGGAGATAACCAGCTAGCCAAATACCCCCACTCCAAACATCACCGTATAATACGACCATGTCAATCATTGGTGGTTCAGCATGCGTGATGCCGTTTTCATAACGTACTCCCTTCACTATAGGCCCATCCCTTACTTCCAGATAACTGCCACGAAATTCGTAATGCTCTTCATCAGGATCCTCGCTAGTGGAGATAACGAGCTGTTGATATTGATAATGACTCGGGTGGTACCTATGGTGATATGTTCTACCGATTGTTATCTCATCCAGGTTAGGATCGCCACCTGCACCTGTGTAGCCACGACCCCATCGTAAACCAATCCAGTTAGGAGTTGCGGATGATTCAGGTTCTCCGTTTGTCACATCAATAGAATGGTATCCTTTCACGTATCCACCCAATATCTTGTAAGAGCTGCAAAGACAAATAACGGTATAAAATTGATTAAAATAAGCACTCTTTAAATTAAGTTGATGAACAGAGTTGACTCTTGTTAACAGTTAGCATCCTGGACAACCGATTCTTTTGTTATCCAAGGCTCACTCAGTCATTTAATGAGGCAATACAAACGATCGAATTTGGTGTTGAAATGAGCTAAATTTTTAGTTACACCTTTTCGATGTAAAATTAATTTTCTCGGCCAAATGAAAAGCAATCATTTTCATTTTTTCAGTAAATGTCAGGAAAAATTGTAGTGCTTGATACTGTATTTTTTTTTCAAATTTTAGTGTTAAACTTAGGCGTGAAATTTAGTCATTTAGTTTAAGATTTTCGATTTTGATAGGCTTAAACTCTGCCCGCGAGCCTTTTTTTGGATCAACCTTTTAGCTTTTCAAAGTAAGATAGTTCGCTAATGAAGGATTTTCCCCAACTTTCTAACGCACATCACCGTGAGCGATATATCATAGTTTGGTCAGAATTTGCGTTTTCATTTCACCATTTTTACTGCCGGTTGACCATTTTTCAAAATCAACGCGTGAAATCTATAAGGCCAGTACTAGCATTGTGGATCGATATCCCTGGGTTTAATAGGAATACCGGCATGGCTACAGTGTTGCTAGAACTTCAATATAGCAAAGAAATTCCCAGGCCTATAGCGCTCCTACTGATCATGTTTAACCAGAACACTGGCAATTGGGGATTTGGGCTACCAAATCGCTGGTCGGGCAATTTGCTTTCAATGGGAAATTGACCTGGATAAACAACAAAGGAAATATCGACTATTTCTGCTGGTTGCTCTCGAGATAAAAGTACTGAGTTAGACATTTTCGGAGCATGAAGGGAAAAAGGGTAAAACAAAAACGGAAATTCTGACAAAACTATAACATATAGACCCACACGATGTGCTTTACAGGGGTGGGAAATATCTTTCTTTAGCAAACTATATTAGTTTGAGACGCTAAAACATGAATTCCGTAAAAAGCTCCCGGGCGAATTCAAAGCCTATAAAAATCAAAAATATCACACTAAAAGACACAATTTGATTAATTTTAACACCAGGATTTAAAAAAAAAATGTATATCCAAGCATCAAGTTTTTAACTGACATTACTGAAAAAAAAAAAATTATTGCTTTATATTTGACCGAGAAAATTAATTTTATAGCAAAAAGGTGTATCTCTGAATTGTGCTGATTTTAACATGTATCGATCGACTTTTAGCGCGACTAAGCATTTCTAAAGAATCGGTTGTCCAGGATGCTAACTGTTAATAGGTTTAATGGAATGTATGATTTTCATCAATACCCTCTTCTTTTTTTTCTTCTTGCAAATTTAGGAAGTACATAAATAAATGTTTCCGAAAAAGTAAGAACCCTAAGACATTTTTTAATTGGTGAGTTACTTTTGTTACGAGTCGTACTTGACTCAAGAACAAAATTACCTTTTACTCGAACTCACACGAATGCACAACACAAATACACTGTTTGTTTAAGCTAACAAAATCTAAGTCTTTAATTGAAAGCAAGTTTTGTTTGGTACAATATATGACAACAAATGCACATATACAATAATAAAATATAATCACTCTTTAACTATTTAGTACTTAGCTAGCATTCTTCTTCTTGGTGATCATAAAGAGTTCTTATAATGTTCTGGACGGCTGATGTATATCCTTATTCTCTTGCCCTGCGAAAATCAGCGAAGTCCTTTGTACACTTGCATTGATAAATATCCTTGCGCTTAAAATCCTCACACAAATATGGCGTTGCTTTCTCCTTGCGCTATCTCCTTGCGCTGCCCTCTAAACTTAACTCCTTGCGCTGCTTTCTCCAAACTTGGTGCTATTTCCACCTTTCACACAATATCTTCAGGAAGCAGGACTGCGATGCAGTTGTCCCCACTTATATTGACAGTTGCGTTGAATCAAAATACCAGACTTCAGCAAGTCGACAGAAGAATATATATTCCTTTCTCGGAAGAAGTACGTTCCTTGACGTATTCTAGATCTTCTCCGACAACACTGGCAAATAGTAGTACTTTGACTAGACATAAATATTTCTGGTTTGCAATTTCCTTTCTTTGAAGGAATTGGACTGTAAGCATATTAGCTAGCTCAACACTATCAACTCTGAAGAAATATGTTTACCTTTTCTTATATATCAGGCCCTGGGAAATCCCAAGTATTAATACACATGATTAGAACTTGGAAATTCCCAAACCTTTAATTATAACATTAACCTTTCTCATTACATCACTTCCTGAGGGGAAATCCCATTACATCACTTCCTGAGGGGAATTCCATTACATCATTGTCAGGGGGTTTCCAAATATTCCAAATTAGATATGATTCACTTGTTTTGCTCAATTTGAGAGGGAATTCCCTAAAATGTCATCACTCATGTAACTTTGTAAACAAAGATAAATCATCAAATCAAATTACTCAGGGCACATCACACCTCCCCTTAAAAGAAGAAATAATTGTTTTCTTCTTTTACATCAACTTCAACATAATATTAACTTTGAGTGCTTAACTCAACATACACAGTGACTACTTGTCACACAAGTTCCTTTTTATAGGATTTTTTGTTTGTCAGTTTTTATGCAATTCTGGACAAAGCATCAGCCATTACATTGTCTTTTCCCTGAATATGTTTGATGTCCAGATTGTACTCTTGCAAGGTCAAACTCCACCTCACCAGTCTTTGGTTTTTGTTCTTCATCCTGTTGATGAAGGTGAGGGGATTGTGATCTGTGAAAACAAGCACAGGGTATACTGTGGTACCCAAATACACATCAAAATGTAGCAGTGCTAATAGCAATGCTAGACACTCCTTCTCAATTGTGGAGTAATTTCTCTGGTGCTTGTTGAATTTCCTTGAAAAGTAACAAATGGGGTGATCTATTTGATCTTCACCCTCTTGCATCACAACACCTCCACAGCCTATGTCACTGGCATCAACAGTCAACTTGAACTGCTTCTGAAAATCAGGTGCAGTAAGTACTGGTGAACTCATGAGTATCGATTTGACTTTGTGAAAAGAATTTTTTACACTGTTCTGACCAAATGAATTTTGCATCTTTCTTCAACAAATCAGTCAAAGGACTTGCTATCTCTGAAAAGTTTGGACAGAACTTTCTATAATAGCCAACCATTCCCAGAAATCTCATGAGTGCCTTCTTGTTTACAGGTGTGGGGTATTGCTCAATTGCTTCAACTTTGGCTTTGATTGGTTTCACCTGACCTTGACCTACAACATATCCCAAGTATGTGACTGTGGCATGGCAAAACTCACTTTTCACCAGATTGACTGTCAATTGTACTTCAGACAGCTTCTTAAACAATTGATGGAGTTGTTCCATGTGTTGTTCCCAAGTTTGACTGTAAACAATCAAATCATCTACATACGCTTCACATCCCTCTATGTCTGTCACAATTTGATTTACCATTCTCTGAAATGTTGCTGGTGCATTTTGCAAACCGAATGGCATGACTTTATATTGGTAAAGACCAAATGGTGTACAAAAAGCAGAAATCTCTTTGGCACGGTCTGTGAGTGGAACCTGCAGTACCCTTTCAAAAGATCAAATTTGCTAACAAATTTTGCATTCCCAATGCAAAGAAATTCCCAGGCCTATAGCGCTCCTACTGATCATGTTTAACCAGAACACTGGCAATTGGGGATTTGGGCTACCAAATCGCTGGTCGGGCAATTTGCTTTCAATGGGAAATTGACCTGGATAAACAACAAAGGAAATATCGACTATTTCTGCTGGTTGCTCTCGAGATAAAAGTACTGCGTTAGACATTTTCGGAGCATGAAGGGAAAAAGGGTAAAACAAAAACGGAAATTCTGACAAAACTATAACATATAGACCCACACGATGTGCTTTACAGGGGTGGGAAATATCTTTCTTTAGCAAACTATATTAGTTTGAGACGCTAAAACATGAATTCCGTAAAAAGCTCCCGGGCGAATTCAAAGCCTATAAAAATCAAAAATATCACACTAAAAGACACAATTTGATTAATTTTAACACCATGATTTAAAAAAAAATGTATATCCAAGCATCAAGTTTTTAACTGACATTACTGAAGAAAAAAAAATTATTGCTTTATATTTGACCGAGAAAATTAATTTTATAGCAAAAAGGTGTATCTCTGAATTGTGCTGATTTTAACATGTATCGATCGACTTTTAGCGCGACTAAGCATTTCTAAAGAATCGGTTGTCCAGGATGCTAACTGTTAATAGGTTTAATGGAATGTATGATTTTCATCAATACCCCTCTTCTTTTTTTTCTTGCAAATTTAGGAAGTACATAAATAAATGTTTCCGAAAAAGTAAGAACCCCTAAGACATTTTTTAATTGGTGAGTTACTTTTGTTACGAGTCGTACTTGACTCAAGAACAAAATTACCTTTTACTCGAACTCACACGAATGCACAACACAAATACACTGTTTGTTTAAGCTAACAAAATCTAAGTCTTTAATTGAAAGCAAGTTTTGTTTGGTACAATATATGACAACAAATGCACATATACAATAATAAAATATAATCACTCTTTAACTATTTAGTACTTAGCTAGCGTTCTTCTTCTTGGTGATCATAAAGAGTTCTTATAATGTTCTGGACGGCTGATGTATATCCTTATTCTCTTGCCCTGCGAAAATCAGCGAAGTCCTTTGTACACTTGCATTGATAAATATCCTTGCGCTTAAAATCCTCACACAAATATGGCGTTGCTTTCTTCTTGCGCTATCTCCTCGCGCTGCCCTCTAAACTTAACTCCTTGCGCTGCTTTCTCCAAACTTGGTTCTATTTCCACCTTTCACACAATATCTTCAGGAAGCAGGACTGCGATGCAGTTGTCCCCACTTATATTGACAGTTGCGTTGAATAAAAATACCAGACTTCAGCAAGTCGACAGAAGAATATATATTCCTTTCTCGGAAGAAGTACGTTCCTTGACGTATTCTAGATCTTCTCCGACAACACTGGCAAATAGTAGTACTTTGACTAGACATAAATATTTCTGGTTTGCAATTTCCTTTCTTTGAAGGAATTGGACTGTAAGCATATTAGCTAGCTCAACACTATCAACTGTGAAGAAATATGTTTACCTTTTCTTATATATCAGGCCCTGGGAAATCCCAAGTATTAATACACATGATTAGAACTTGGAAATTCCCAAACCTTTAATTATAACATTAACCTTTCTCATTACATCACTTCCTTAGGGGAACTCCATTACATCACTTCCTGAGGGGAATTCCATTACATCATTGTCAGGGGGTTTCCAAATATTCCAAATTAGATATGATTCACTTGTTTTGCTCAATTTGAGAGGGGAATTCCCCTAAAATGTCATCACTCATGTAACTTTGTAAACAAAGATAAATCATCAAATCAAATTACTCAGGGCACATCACACCCTCCCCCTTAAAAGAAGAAATAATTGTTTTCTTCTTTTACATCAACTTCAACATAATATTAACTTTGAGTGCTTAACTCAACATACACAGTGACTACTTGTCACACAAGTTCCTTTTTAAAGGAATTTTTGTTTGTCAGTTTTTATGCAATTCTGGACAAAGCATCAGCCATTACATTGTCTTTTCCCTGAATATGTTTGATGTCCAGATTGTACTCTTGCAATGTCAAACTCCACCTCACCAGTCTTTGGTTTTGTTCTTCATCCTGTTGATGAAGGTGAGGGATTGTGATCTGTGAAAACAAGCACAGGGTATACTGTGGTACCCAAATACACATCAAAATGTAGCAGTGCTAATAGCAATGCTAGACACTCCTTCTCAATTGTGGAGTAATTTCTCTGGTGCTTGTTGAATTTCCTTGAAAAGTAACAAATGGGGTGATCTATTTGATCTTCACCCTCTTGCATCACAACACCTCCACAGCCTATGTCACTGGCATCAACAGTCAACTTAAACTGCTTCTGAAAATCAGGTGCAGTAAGTACTGGTGAACTCATGAGTATCGATTTGACTTTGTGAAAAGCATTTTTACACTGTTCTGACCAAATGAATTTTGCATCTTTCTTCAACAAATCAGTCAAAGGACTTGCTATCTCTGAAAAGTTTGGACAGAACTTTCTATAATAGCCAACCATTCCCAGAAATCTAATGTATGAGTGCCTTCTTGTTTACAGGTGTGGGGTATTGCTCAATTGCTTCAACTTTGGCTTTGATAGGTTTCACCTGACCTTGACCTACAACATATCCCAAGTATGTGACTGTGGCATGGCAAAACTCACTTTTCACCAGATTGACTGTCAATTGTACTTCAGACAGCTTCTTAAACAATTGATGGAGTTGTTCCATGTGTTGTTCCCAAGTTTGACTGTAAACAATCAAATCATCTACATACGCTTCACATCCCTCTATGTCTGTCACAATTTGATTTACCATTCTCTGAAATGTTGCTGGTGCATTTTGCAAACCGAATGGCATGACTTTATATTGGTAAAGACCAAATGGTGTACAAAAAGCAGAAATCTCTTTGGCACGGTCTGTGAGTGGAACCTGCCAGTACCCTTTCAAAAGATCAAATTTGCTAACAAATTTTGCATTCCCAATTTTGTCAATGCAATCATCAATTCTTGGAATTGGGTACGATTCTGTCTTTGAATGAACATTTGCAGCTCTCATGTCTGCGACCAATCGGTATGAACCATCAGGCTTGGGAACAAGTATACAAGGTGAACTCCATTCACTACTACTTGGTTCTATGATATCATTGTCTAGCATATAATTAATCTCAATTTTGAGATGTTCCATTTTCAATAGATTGACTCTGTAAGGATGCTGCTTGATTCGTTTTGTATCACCAACATCTACATCATGAAATGCTGCATTTGTTCTACTTGGCGTATCAGGAAATATATTGTCAAATTTGTGAATCAAATTTGCAATTTGACTTTGTTGATCTTGAGAAAGATGACCTAACTTTGAGTCCAAATTAGTGAGCACATCAGAATTGTTCAATTTTACATTATAATCTTTGTGCTCCAGCTCTTTATCCTGGTCAAATGTGACATCAGAATTGTCATCTTTACTCTTCTCTACATTGGCGATTTTGTCTACATTGGCATGTTTGTCTGCATTATCAGCATGTTTTACTGTACACACAGGTTTTGGAATGCCACTGTCACTTCTTTCAACATACTCTTTGAGCATATTTATGTGGCATAACTGCCTGCTCTTGCGTCTACCAGGAGTCTTGATAATATAATCTACTTCACCCACTTTTGACTCTACCTCACATGGGCCATGATATCTGGCTTGCAATGGGTGTCCTGGAATTGGAAACAATACTAGAACTTTTCACCTGGTTTGAACACTCTTTCTCTGGCATGTTGATCATACCATTGTTTCATTTTGGCCTGACCCTGTTTCAAGTTGTCTTTGGCGATATCAGTTGCTCTGTTAAGCCTGTGCTTAAAATTGGATACATAATCCAATAAATTGATATCTGATTTCTCATTGAGCCACTTTTCTTTCAACAACTTTAAGGGCCTACAGGTCTATATGTCCTTTTATGATCTTTATGCTGGCAATACATTCTGCTGGCACTTACTTGACCTGTCTGCTTGAGTCAATGACTTGTCCTTATTTCCTATTTTGTTGAACAGCACGATCATTAACTTCCCATATTTTTTCTTTGGGTACTAATGTTGTTCTCATGTTTTTCTCATGTTTATATGGGTATCAATAGCTATTTTAATACTTAAATGTAGTTGTGATAAAAATGTTCATTTTATACATGCATGCTACCTCTGTTATATTATATTGGTATTTCGCTTTCACTTCAGTGATAATCCATAATAGTAATTGTTTGGATATCAGTAACTACTGTTGTTCTACTTTTCATTTAACATTTACATATGTTTCTTTGTTATTATGGTACCCCTGTTTGCAATACAGTTTTCAATAAAAGCGCGGATGACCGAAGCGTTGTCATTCCGTGGAAACATTTTGCTTCACTGTGCTACAAAGTAGTTCACTTTGGTTATGATCCCATTATCATCTCCTTTTGGTTTTGCATCCTAATTTTAACCTTTGGAGTACAGTGCTGCAATCTCATATTCCCTTCCCCTCACTTCTTTTTTTTATGCTGTTTGCATAATGCTAAGTATATTGTGTATTTTCATTTAACATGCATACTTACCTTACAAAATTTGGTTTTAATCTGAATTATATTTTGTTTTGCAATATGATATGTAATTACCATCAATACACATACCAAAGTCGTTATTTGTCAATATAACTTAATCCAATGCTACTGGTGTCTTGTGTAATAAGCTCATAATTAGTTCATTCTATAATTGGATATCTTGTTTTGCTTTTGTCTTCTGAGCTGAAGATAATCTAATATGGCACGTGTTATATAGGCCTTTATGTTATTATTATCTGAAGTCTGAAAAACATCATTTTAACTTTATAACTCAGTGACCTGGATTGGATTTTGAATGGCCTCTTTACAACTGAAATCAATTGCTCTCTGTTTATCATTTTTTTAAATTTTGTTGTTACTTATTTAATTTCCTGATACTTACTATACCCATATTGAGTTACCATACTGTTTTAATTCATTCTTGGTTAAATATTATTGTTTAAATTATAATTTGCTTGTCGGAGACAAAAAAAAGATGTCTCCACAAAATTTACTTTTTGTTGTACTTTAATATTGATTGGTGTTTTTATTTTTTTTGTAACATTTTTGGTGAAACAATAGTATCTGTATATTTTTTTCCTTATGACAAGTGCACACAATTCTTGTATTATTTGTTCCAACTGTGTTAATATAAATGATGTGAGTTTTTCTTGTATAATATGTAACTGCTTTGCGCATGATGTATGTATAAGAAGTGGTAGCCAAGGCTTTGCTTCAAATAATTGGAATTGTAGGGAATGTATCATTCGAGCGAGCTTCCCATTCAATCATTTCAATAATGATGATGACTTCAATAATGCTATTCAAGGCTTTGATTCAATTGGTGAACATGATCAAGTGGATATTGATATCACTAATAGTTTTGATCACCTCTGCTTTAATCCACTTCGTCAAGATGATGATTTTAATGCGGCTAGTTGTGATATAGATTATGTTTGTATCTGACAGCTTTAACACAAATGTAAATAACAACTTGGTTAATAATGGTTTATCAATGTTCCAGTTGAACATCAATAGCATGAACAAAACTGTTGATGAATTGAAATCACTATTGCAAGTATTTAAACATCGTTTCTCAATAATTGCTGTGACTGAAACATACTTTAAATGTACCCCACCTGAATACTATAAGCTTCCTGGTTATCAATTTGTTTATAAAAACAGAGAAGGTATGCGCAAAGGAGGTGTAGGTATGTATGTGAGTAATGATATCAAATATAAGATCAGATCTGATTTAAATGAAATTCATTCATCATCATTTGAATCATTCTTTGTTGAAATTGACAATGAAAAGAGTAAGAACATCATTGTGGGAGTAATCTATAGACCACCAACATCAGGAAATAGTATTGAGCTTTTTAACTCTGAGTTTGATTATGTTCTAAACAAACTCAGCTCAGCTGAGAACAAAATCAGCTATCTCTTGGGTGATTATAATATTGATTTGCTTAAAGAAAAGAGCAATAAACATATTAGTGATTACTTGAGTACAATCTATTCTTATGGTTTTTACCCAACAATTGATAAACCGACTCGTATTACCAGAACATCTGCAACTATTATTGACAATATTATTACGAATAATTGTTGTGCCAATCACCAATCTGGAATCTTTGTAGTAGATATCAGTGATCATTTTCCCATTTTTACTAACACTAATATAAAAATAGATGGAAATAATGCTACACCTAGTAAAACTCAAACTGAATATAAAAGACAAGTTACGGATGATAATATAAATTTGTTATTAAAAAGACTTTCATTAATTAATTGGAATGACGTTCTAACTGAAGAGGTGGATACAATGTATACTAATTTCATATCTAAATTCAATGACTTGTATGATGAATGCGTACCTAATAAAAAAATTAATCGTAAAAATAATCAAGAACCACATTCTCCATGGATAACAAAAGGACTCTTAAAATCAATTAACCATAAAAATAAATTGTATAAATCTTTTTTAAAACATCGTACGACTGCCAGGCAAGATCGGTATAAAATATACAGAAATAAATTAAACTCACTCCTCAGGCCAAAGCCAAAAGTTACTTTACAAATAAACTAAATAAATACAGAAACAATATGAGGAACACCTGGAAAATACTTAAAAATATACTGAATAAAAACAAAAGTTCAAACTCACCACCAAATTTCGTGAAAATGATAAAGTATACACAGATCCAAATGACATTGCAAATGGCTTCAATAATTACTTTGTTAACATAGGTCCAAATTTGGCTTCATCAATTGAATGTATTCCAGGTATTGATTATTCGCATTATCTGTCAAAGAGTAAGATCAGTCATAACAACAGCATGTTTTTACACCTATCACTGAGCACGAAATCCTAAAAATAATCAATGGATTGGACTCAACAAAAGTCCAGGGTATGATGGACTTGGTTCATTTATAATAAAAAAGTTGCTCCAATGATAGTAAAACCACTTCAGATAATTTTTAACGAGTCTATTTGTACTGGTAAAATACCTGACAGTTTTAAAGTAGCGACAGTAATTCCACTGTATAAGAAGGATGATAATGATTTGTTTTCAAATTATCACCCAGTATCTGTTTTACCAATTTTCTCAAAGATTCTGGAACGGCTTGTATTTAACAGATGCATGTCATATTTAGATCACCATCGCATTTTATATAAACGTCAGTATGGTTTTAGAAAAACCACAGCACATATATGGCAGTGATTGACTTGGTTAACAAAATTACTGAAGCTGTTGACAATGACAATTTTACAGCAGGTGTGTTTTTAGATTTATCAAAAGCATTTGATACTATAGACCATACAATATTGCTTGATAAACTCTATCACTATGGTTTTAGAGGTATTACACACAGATGGTTTGAAGATTATTTGAGTAATAGAAAACAATATGTTTATTATAATGGTGTTCCATCTCAACAGCAAAATCTTACTTGCGGTGTGCCTCAAGGTTCAATACTGGGTCCACTACTTTTCATTATATATGTTAACGATATTCACTTAATTACTGAGTCACTTGGTGTGATTTCATTTGCTGATGACACCAATTTATTTTACTCTCACAAAGAGCTTATTAATGTGAATAGATGGTTCCAGGTAAATAAATTATCTGTCAATGCTAAAAAAACGAATTATATGTTACTCGGTACCAAGAAGAACACAAAACCTGAGTACAATTTGCAATTGTTTCTTGACTCTGACAGGCACTCAAGAACACCGCTTGAAAAAGTGCCAAGCACTAAGTTTCTAGGTCTACAAATTGACCAGAATATCACTTGGAAAGAACATATTGATAATATTGTAAAAACATGTTCAAGAAATGTCGGTATCATTAATAAATTAAAAAACTTCCTCCCACATGAGGCGTTATATACATTGTATTGCTCTTTGATATTACCGTATATCAATTATGGTATCTTAGCTTGGGGATGTGCATGTTCATCATACATAAATGATCTTTTTTCCGCAGGCGGATATAATACGGAATTTGCTGGGGATAAAATATAATTATTTGACACATAATTGTGACTGTGGAAATTGTTTTTGTGTTTGGTAGCTTTATGTATAACAAGATTGACTTATGTAAAATTGTTGTTGTATATGTGTTGAGTTTGTGTACGATAATTTGGAAAAAAAACATTCATTTTAATATACTGTTTTTAGAAACACACTTTCTCTGGCCTCTTCACTGAGCTAGACGCATGCGTGGTGTCAATTTTGTATAGAATTGGGCTCATTTGCATATGCATAAGTTCGTTGATAAGGCTGTGGCGTACTTAGTGATAGTAGAGTTCCAGTAAAATGAAGTTGCACGATTGCGTTTGATGATATAATGCGTATATATTTAAACTGTTGAAGCATTTGTTTTTGTAAATCTGCACAATGTCCAGGCATGTCGCAAATGGCAAATATTGTATTACGTGTAATAATATGTCCTAGTGTATTGTATTTGTTCGAAAAGTTTAGCCCCGCTAATTTACTTCGCGCAAGGCATAGTTAAAGTTGGATAACTTAATTCACGATAAAGGTAGGGATAGAGATATGACGTCATCGAAAAGAGATTTGTTTTAGATTGAGAAATAATGCATGTCAAGTAAAATTTTCGCTGACATTTTTATTTTACTGTTGTATTCATTGTTGTCAATGAAAGTGACAGTAAATTTCGAAAATAACCGTGTATTTATGACGAATTTATGTCATGGGACTATTTGTTATGGTTTTAATGCGGAGGGACATGGAGCTATAGAGGTCAGTAAACGTGAAATGGTCAAAGTCACGTGGACAGGCACATGGAGTTGCAGACACGTGCAATAAATTATGCATGTCAAGTAATAATAATTGTGGGACATGTTAAATTGTTTTATTGTTTTATTGTCGTATACAATTGTTGTATAGGTCTACTGAAGCTGACAATCAATTCAAAGAAGATAATGAAGAATGATGAGGAAATGTTTGTCATGGGACTATATTTTGCTTTAACGGGACGCAATATTTTTTTCCGTAGTTAACATTTGAATAGGAGAAACTTATAATGCATAATGTACATGTATAGTGTTACATGTATTATAGGCTAGGTTCCACCACATTGCGATTAATTTCTTCTTACTTAAGGGATCTAAAATGAGCGTTTATTGCGTTTCGACAGTATTTTTTGTGGGACATGAGAGCACCTCAGACCTATCGAATTGCATTCTGAATACGAAGCATGTCTTTCTGATATCAAATAATTTTAATTTTTGAAAATCACAATATAATACAAATTTTATGACAAATTATAAAATTTGATATTTTTCAAATTTTGATATATAACAGTCCTCGAAGTAAATTATATAAATCTAATGATATATTCTTAAAGTGTATGTAGCAGGGAGGAAAAGCCGACGGTCAATTGAAAATTTTGACCTTTCATATTGAAGATATAGATTTTTTTCCCAAAAGACCTAATTTTTTTTGGTGTTTTGGGAAAAAATCCATATCTTCAATACGAAAGGTCAAAATTTTCAATTAATCGTCGGCTTTTCATCCCACCTACATACACTTTAAGTATAAATCATCAGATTTATAAAGTTTACTTCAAGTACTGTTAAATATCAAAAATATCAATTTTAATGATTTGCCATAAAATGTGTATTAAATTGCGAATTTCAAAAAATCAAAATTATTTCATTTGATATCAGAATGACTTTCTTCGTATTCAGAATGCAATTCGATATGTCTGATGTGCTCTAATGTCCCAAAATAAATACTGTCCAAAGGTTCATACCCCAGCCCTTAAAAACAAAAAGAAATTAAATACATTAGATTTAAAATTCTACCAAAGGATTGATCGGGGTTCGAACCAACAACCTATGTATGCATAGTCAGACGCTTTACCACTGTGCTACGAGTAGCTCTGCAAGAAATGCGTCTGTTTAACATACTTATTGATTACGGAATAAAGCGCAAACACACGATATACTATTACTAGTGAATACGGTATAATCTCCGATCAATATTAATAGGTATATAATTGCCTAAACAGGCTCCCTATTCAGATGTGAACTACGGTAAAATAATCAGCTAACGGGACATTAAGTTAACGTTCAGATAAAGTGAAACGGTCAGCATGGATGACACGTGAATTGAAAAAGTCTTTGTCTCCGGTTGTTTATTGCGAGTTATCGGCATGGTTCCGGGTTTGGAGTAAACTTATTTTCTCGTTTTATACACAACGTGTGATCACTGTGATGTAATCGAAACCAGCAAATAACGGCTGGCGTAACATTTTGTGATGGGGTTAAAGGAGTAGTGGGGTTAATATAGAAGGTTACCATGCGAAATGACTTGACCAGGTCAGCACGTCAGTGCATACTGCGAGTTTGTTATCAAGATTTTTTATGAACCAAAGCTCAAGTGCACTAATTGCTTCTTGTAGCATCACCAAGGTAAACATTCGCATGGCCTTGTAAGTTGTGCATGTTCTCTCACACAGTGGACTTGACATGTACGTTCTCTGTATGCTGCTTTCAGCATAATTATAGACCTTTACAGGGTCTATATGCTTTCAGTTGACAAAAATCTATTACTGTACTTAGTATGTGCATCGCCTATTTCTATTACCAGTGCACACATGATTTGTAAAGCGCGTTCATCTATGTGAACTGTTAGTATTATGTTAGTACAGGGTGAGTAAAAAAAAGTGCAATACAGCAAAGAATCGATATTTATGTAAGAACCAAGTTGAACTCTCCCATTATTGAAAGTTTCTATAAATGCCATACTCAATAGTCACCTTCTATGAAAAAATGAAGTGACTGGCTTTTACCGTTTAATTTTTATGAGTCCTTTTGCTGCGATACCCAATTTCATTATTTGTCCACGAGGTACCATGTATTTTGAATGGGAGCACACAGTGCACGATAAATGCCCCAGCTCTGAAACTGACTTTAACATAAATAGGGTTGATTTTTACGTTATTCTTATTTCTTTTTTCTGTTCAAACAAACTTTCTAACATTACTTTAAGTCCTTCATACCTCACTCGACTCCAACTCCAGTTTTTTATATCCCAAAATTCACTCCACTCCAATTTGCGCGTATTTCATTTCGACATTTGAAAAACCAGCCTACAAATTTATATGGTTTTGATAGAGAATAAACATCTTTAAAATAAAGGGAAAATGAAAATAACAACAGATAATGTTTCTTCTCCTTAAACAAGACCAAGGACAATAACGCCTTGGGTGCTTCATTTTATTTCAATGCCAATGAGGTTAAGAAACTGACAGTGGTTCCAAATCTACCTTACACAGAGTGGCCTGACATTCAAATTATTTTAGGTGTCTCTTGGACAAACATTAAAATTGTGTATCGCTATAAAATGTGTCATAAAAACAAAACGCTAAATGCTAAGTCCTTGATTTTTTCACACAAGATCACTAATGGATATGTTATTTATAAAATGTTTTAAAATCTAAAAGGTTCAACTCGGTTCTTAAATAAAAATGGATTCTTTTCTCTATTGCACTTTTTTTGACTCACCCTGTATTATAGTTTCAAATATTTTACAAAGCTGTTACTCAGATAAAAAGTATCATAACTCCAAAAATGCTGTTTTAAAGAAAACTAAAAACCACATTCTTGTGATTCCATTGAAATTAAGTTATGTGTAGTACTGCTTTAAAAGCAACCCTTTGAACCCAATACAAAGTCTGTGAAATTCCAGAAGTTACGTAGGCCTATTAAATATGTCACAATCTGATCATGCAGAACAAAGGAAGCATTTTTCACAATTCATTTCCCGGAGGGGGGGCACTCCTATTGTCGCCTGTACACCATCCGCGATAATCAACTTTTGAAAGCACCCTAAACAAGGATTTAACCCTTGGCAAAAACGACACAGGTAACACGCGCCTGTTTCACAGGGTGTGAAACAGGGATTCCTTGTATCAAATTTCATACCCTAAATTTCATTTCCGCGTATTAGCAATTGCAATTTTGCTACCTTTTCCCCCAATGTTTCATGTTTATTACACCCTAAACACGAAACGCGCGTATCGCGCCTACCCACAAAAAGTACCTGTTTTACGCGTTTTTATTTATTGCGGATGGTGTACATGCCACAATGGGCGTGACCCCTACCGGGCAACCGCCATACTTCAATATGCTTGGTTCTAGAGTTCTGATGATTTGTATATGCCCCTACACCATATTTTTGCTTTGATCTCAATTACAAATTTGGCGGCTTGGGCCCTAAGCCAGATATCACACATTGTTACAAAACATTCCAGCAACCTGTTATTTCAATTACTTGTCTTTATATGAATATACTAAACCTTTCAATTAATATTAATTAACAACATTAACAACATTGAAGACAAACCTGCAGTGACAAAATCATTAAACGGAGACGAATATAACTATTCGTCTCAGATGTGACATGTTTTCATTCAAAGATTATTTATTCTATACTTCTCTTAAGTTAAGCGCTTTCAGTGATCCCAGCGAAAGTACAAAGAAATTTTGTCTTAAATACATAGCCGCTTTCAGCTGAATTACTATGTTAGCACATCTATGACAATGCAAAGGTACCAAAATCTGAATTTTGATGACTCACGATACGATCGTCCAAATGAGCAAATCGCCGAATGGGCTTTAAAACCTGTTACTTTTAAATCAGTGGCTCCGGAACCGAGGCAAATCCATCATGTTTCCTTTAATCACTGCGTTGTCTTTTTTAAAGACATTTCTTGTTAAAATTCAAAAGAGGGCACTTCGTATTATAAGTGCAAGTGATTATAGAAGTAGCACAAAACCCTTACTGATTAGGTATAATACTTTAAGTGTCAGGGATATGTATACATTTGAACTTGGTTTATTTATGTACAAACATGATAATGGACTTTTACCGAGTGTTTTTGATGATTTATTTGTAAAACAGTCTAAGATCCATGACTTGAATACCAGATATAAAGATCGTCTGAGGCTTCCATTTATCAAAAGAGCTTTCTGTGAAAAATCTATTAAATATGAAGCTACTAAGTTATGGAATAATGTTGATAACAGTATTAAAAGTTCATCATCGATTAATCAATTCCGCCATGTATTTAAAAAACATCTCATGCAAAGTTACTGTTAATTCCTATTGTATCTGATTTATGTGACCACATTGGATATTTATATTTTATATTACTTATTGTTGTGCATTTTCTTATTTACTATTGTTTACTGTTATTTTTCATGTATTTAGGTTAATTCATATCAAGATATGACAGCTTACTGTTGCTTCTTCATTGAAATGACAATCTGCTGCCATGTCTAATGATGAATTAACCAATCAAGGGATCACAGACTTTCAGGCCTCTTCTTGGCCTTTCCTGTGATTCCTTCACTCTCACTTGTATTATGATTTTGTATGTAACATATCTACGTTATTTAATCTATTGCCATTCTATTTTCAGTAATGTTTGATGACGAAAAATCGATAATATGTTACATATAATATCTAGCAGAAATATATTATCGATTTTACGTTATCAAACATTCGTTAGAACATAAACATTGCTGGAAATAGAATGGCAATAGATTAAATAACGTAGATATGTTACATACAATATTTTACGTATAATAAAAAGTCTGCATACTGCTTTAAGGTTATACGATGTATTGTTGGTCGAAGCAGCAGAAAAAAGAGTAGTTCACAGCATCTTGCGAATGGTAGGGAGCTTAAGCAAAAATTGCATTGCTCAATTCATAGCGAGCGTGTAGAAGAATTCAAATATCACAGATATACTTTTGTAGTTCCTGTGGTTCTTGAGTTATGTTGAAAAGAGGGCTGAAACAACAACACTTTTGTACAAGAAATGTCTTTAAAAAAGACAATGCCTCCAAGATACCAGTGGACACCTTTTATTATTAGTTAAGGAGATACTTATAATGCTAGCTTTAAGGTACCGCTATTCGATATAGATTTTTGTCTGATTAAAATATGTGAGTCCATTTTCTCCTAATACAAGACTGAAAATTTTATTTTAATCGGATATTCGGTTACCAAAACATGGCCTGTCAAAATGGAGCGAAACCAAGTCGTTGGCAACAACTTTCTTTTATTTTTGTTATGCAATGTTGTCAGGTAGGCCTTATTTTCTAATTATATATGCAAGAATTATGCAAATTAAAATGTTCAGATAGGCTACAAAATAAGATATAAAACCCATGGATGCATTTGGCAAATTTGAACACCACTGCAACAGTCCGACACACCGCTAATCCGAATCTGAAAACACTTTAACAGTCCGACACACCCCTAGTCCGAATCCGAAATACACTGCGCTAGTCCGAGTCTGGAAAAAACTTCATCAGTCCGAAACTGCAGAAAACCAAAGCGGTAGTCCGAATCTGAAAATCACGTCAGCGCTGGTCCGCCTGATCTGAAAAACACGGCGCTAGTCCGAATATCGGACTAGCGCAGTGTTTCCTAAATTCAGATTCGGAATAGCGCCATGTTTTGCAAATTCGGACTAGCGCAGTGGTTTTCAGTTTCGGACTGGCAGAGTGTTTTTTAGATTTAGACTAGCTGTGTCGGAGGAGTGTTTTCCAGATACTGCCAACTGCCAAGGGCTAGTAAAGGACTAGCCCCGGGCCTAGCCCTAGACTAGTCATGCTAGCATCATGCACTCCGTCATGCACTACACATAACTGTGCGACATACAATGTAGATTTGACACGGGTTCCGTTTTGTATTTTAATTGAGGTCAAACTCATGAACTTACCATTTAAATGTTGATATCAAGATGAACAGAAATAAATAATCCATTCTACTTTCTAGTCGAGTCATAAACCGGCACGGATCTCACTGTTTAGTGTCATGTATGGTCACTGATGGTATATGGTCATGAGTTTGCAATATTGAAATTGTTATTGAAATCAGTTTGCTAGCCCCGGGCCTAGCCCTAGACTAGTCATATGCTAGTATCATGCACTCAGTCATGCACAACACATAATTGTGCGACATACAATGTAGATTTGACACGGGTTCTGTTTTGTATTTTAATTGAGGTCAAACTCATGAACTTACCATTTAAATGTTGATATCAAGATGAACAGAAATAAATAATCCATTTTACTTTCTAGTCATAAATCGGCACGGATCTCACTGTTTAGTGTAATGTATGGTCACTGATGGTCATGAGTTTGCAATATTGAAATTGTTATTGAAATCAGTTTCTTGCAAATTCAAGATAAAAGTAACATGATTGTATTGAAATGTAAGTTATAAACATTCTTCCTGCTGTCCAGCGGGTATGAACTATTATTATGATGTAGACACGATCATTGCGGCCTAGTCGAGCCTAGCATGCTAGCCTGCATGTCAGTCGGTCTGCTGACTCGCCGCAAAAATACCTCCAATTTTGCACAAAACAATCCATGATGTCAAATTATCACATCCAAAGTGTCGCCATGAACGTCAGCTTCAAATTCTCCAGCCAAAGTTTTTCCATTGATAATCAGGTTTCATGTGATCATGAAATTAAACCTTGTTTAATGTGAATTCCCATTGCCACACACAACATAACGGTTATCCGACTTGATTTCTACGATATTGCTGATGTGATGAGGCTACAATCCATAATTAAATACCGAATTAAAAAAATACTAGTTTGCGTCTGACGTCAGGACAAAGGCGCGCCGTGATTGGTTGCTGACCTGCGCAGTATGGCATTTTTGGTCTGGTTGACAGGACGGCATACGCAAGCTAGTCTTTTTTATTCGGTCTTCAACTATACAATATATGAGTTTAAAAAAATTCTAATGCATAATTCATGAGCTTGATAGACCCGCACCATTGGCGCCACGTGCTAGGTGTTTCTAGAATCCCTATAGAATAAGATTAATTTTAATGCTGATTTATTGCACATGCTGAGGAAGCGTGATTACCTTTTTGAACATTCGGAAATGGCGATAGGCGAATTTATGTATGGCGCAAAGAGGTGGGGGATATATATTGGGCTCTCGATATTGGGCGGAAATTAGATTACTTGTCAGAATATAAATTTGTACAATCGGCCTACATGCCGCGCAATGTGCGGCATTTTAGGTGTAAATTTCAAAGCAAACTACCTCCTGCGGAGGCAGAAAACGTACATTAAGCAAGTTTTCAAAGTATATGATTTGTAGAATGAGCTTTTGCAAAACACCAAAGTGTTATTTTTTATTATATTGATTCAGATAATGAAAATCGATTTTTGGCTGCTTCGACCAAAGAGCTTTTAAATAGAAATAGAGTCGCAATAGATTATATAATCTTTTGTTCGTTTGATGCCGATTAGAAGTTGCGACAGGCTATTCATAAAAGTGGTACCATTGTTTCGAATAAAGGGGTTCTGCCATTAAATTGGTCACTGATCCGGCATCATATTAACGCTCTACACAACAGGCGAGTATCAATAAGTGACCACACTACAGTCATGTGTAAGGGCAGTCATGTGTAAAGTGGTACCATTGTACTCAATGTATCCCAAATGTGTGCTTGTGTGGGTCTGAAGACTATAAGGAGGCTTTAGCTGTTGATGCAATCATCTTTACCACCCACCTGACGATAGGTGTTTCATTTAAATAAATTGAATGCTCTTGGTGATCGATTACACATTAGAATGTATGAAGGCTGCCATTTCCAGTCCATATATCTATATTACACTATAATGGTAATCGCTATACGTATACATGTAAGTATAAGTATAGGCCTATAAAGGTTGTTTTTAAGAAATTTCCATTTAATTTTATTTTAAGAAGGAGATTGGTATAGAAATAGTGGCGTACCCAAAGAGGGGAGGGAGTTGGGGAGGGACAGATTCACCTCTGTGAGAAGTCTTGGGAAGGGGGAGGGAGGAAGAGGGGAGGAGGGGATATGGAGAATGAGAGAGGGCTGGAGGAAGGGATAATAAAGACAAGTAGATAAATAGAAATATAAGGAAAATGATGGGAATGAGAGAGGGAGGGTGAGAGGGGACAATGAGAGCGAGGGAGTGATAAAATGTAGTACAGAGAAGGGAAAAGAAAGGAATGATGAATACATTTAATAATAATTATTAGGCCTATATAATAACTAAACACATAACAGCACTGGGCAGCCATTCGACGATGTCAATGCCTTTATTCGTTACGTAATTAAAACGCCCAGTCAGATGTATTTCACACCTACCAAACACAACTCACCCAATTTCGCAAACTGGACGTTGAATGTACCAACGCTCTGCAGGGTCTATCTAATTGTTTCCGATTAGAGCGCTGACATATTGGAAAATGTTGCCAATCAATATTCATGAGAGTGTACATTCAACGTCTAGTTTGCGAAATTGGGTGAGTTGTGTTTGGTAGGTGAGAAATACATCTGACTGGGCGTTTTAATTACGTAACGAATAAAGGCATTGACATCGTCGAATGGCTGCTCAGTGCTGTTATGTGTTTAGTTATTATATAGGCCTAATAATAATTATTAAATGTATTTATCATTCCCTTTCTTTTCCCTTCTCTGTACTTATTCTTTCCTAGGCCTACACTTCTCACTCCCTCGCTCTCATTGTCCCTCTCACCCTCCCTCTCTCATTCCCATCATTTTCCTTATATTTCTATTTATCTACTTGTCTCTATTATATCTTTTATTTCTCCCTTCCTCCAGCCCTCTCTCATTCTCCATATCCCTCCTCCTTCCCATCCCAAGACTTCTCACAGAGGTGAATCTGCCCCTCCCCAACCCCCTCCCCTCTTTGGGTACGCCACTCAGTATTTCTATACCAATATCCTTCTTAAAATAAAATTAAATAGAAATTTCTTTAAAACAACCTTTATAGGCCTATACTTATACTTACATGTATACGTATAGCGATTACCATTATAGTGTAATATAGATACATGGACTGGACATGGCAGCTTTCATACATTCTAATGTGTAATCGATCACCAAGAGCATTCAATTTATTTAAATGAAACGCCTATCGTCAGGTGGGTGGTAAAGATGATTGCATCGACAGCTAAAGCCTCCTTATAGTCTTCAGACCCACACAAGCACACATTTTGGATACATGAGTACAATGGTACCACTTTACACCTGACTGCCCTTACACATGACTGTATTGTGGTCACTTATTGATACTCGCTTGATGTGTAGAGCGTTAATATGATGCCGGATCAGTGACCAATTTAATGGCGGAACCCCTTTCTTCGAAACAATGGTACCACTTTTATGAATAGCCTGTCGCAACTTCTAATCGGCATCAAAAGAACAAAAGATTATATAATCTATTGCGACTCTATTTCTATTAAAAGCTCTTTGGAATGTACACTCTCATGAATATTGATTGGCAACATTTTCCAATATGTCAGCGCTCTAATCGGAAACAATAGAACAATAGACCCTGCAGAGCGTTGGCTTCGACCAACAATACCTCGTATACCCTTAAAGGGGGTCTCCGGTAATCACAACATTATGCCTTATATGTAAGAAAAATAATTATCAAGCACGAATCACGTGTTTTATTTAAAACAAACTCATAGTGACCATAAAAACGAATAAAAACATCCGTCTCTCAACATGCGATATTCAAAATTCCCGGGCGCCGAAATAATCGAGTGCAATGACGTCCCAGTAATACAATGAAGGCTGACGACGATTGAGCACAAACAACCATTACGTCATTGCACTTACACAATTTCGGCGCGGGAATTTTGAATATCGCGTGTTGAAAGACAACTGTTTTTATTCGTTTTTATGGTCAATATGAGTTTGTTTTAAATAAAACCATGTGACTCATGCTTGATAATTATTTTTCCAACATATATAAGGCATAATGTTATGATTACCGGAGACCCCCTTTAAGTCGCGAACCGAAGCACAGTGTATGAACTATATATTTGCAAACAACGTCTCCTGCGGAGACTATGTTCAGTTCACATTAAGCGTGCATTGACAACCTATATTGAAACGATGAAACCTATCTATCGATAATGAATCGTGTTTTTAACAGAATGACATATACGTGTGTCCGTTATGAAGTGTTGCATTGAACTTTTACAAGCAAAATATGGAATATTCAAACACAAGATGCCAATCTTGAGTGTAATAGAAACCACAGAGCATGGCTTGTGTTTGGCCTTTTTACCTGTCATCATGCAGTTATTGTTAACTACATGTATGCACACAACACAGGGTATTCACATAGGTGATTGACCAGTACTAGTAGCGCTGTGCTGTAGGTATAGGAGATGAACTAGTTAGCGTCATATATCAAAAAGTATAAAAGCTCTGATTTTAGTGCTTGCTCTATGTTTCAATTACTTATTCTTTTCAAAATATCTGAATTTTTAATCCGGTACAAGCTTTAATAACGAGGGAGCATGCATTTGTATGAGAAAGGAAATCTACCATCTTATCCAAACTCCCGTGTTAATCCAATGCACATTTTGCTTCACCGGGCCGCCCTGACTTGGTCGCATTTTTACAAATTTAGTACTTTCTGTCAATCAAAATAATATGGTGTTTTTTCTAAATGTCAATCTTTAAATTATTAGCATAGTCCTTATAATAAAGGTGGAGCGCCTTGATGAGTAAATGATAGCAAACCAGTGAAAAATCCCCAAAACTCAGTCAGTGGAGCTCCACCCGTACATGTCAATAGCGTCATTATCGATTGGATTAGTCGACCGTAGCGGACAATTCGGTCGCTCATTTGATTAATATTATCAGGTGGTAATAAATTTGCATTGGACAATAGATTACTATATATTGGTTTAGTACTACATATATCGGTTTAATCTTCAATAAGCGGGTTTATGGCTGGAAATGTCACGGTGAATTTGCCGTGGACGTAACTGCACTATGGTAATATAAAAAGTTCAAATAACTTACTTCAAATCACTGTGACAGTTAACTTGAGTATCAGCGCAGATCAGCATCATTACCAATGCTACCTTCACCCTAATCATCATCATGATGGTTGAAATCGTACGCTGGTTGCAGGAAAACTTCTAAAGAAATAAGCGGTCTCGGTTTGTCCTCTTTCTGTTGAAACATCTCAAAGTATGGATAGTCAGAATCATTGCCTGCTCATTTATAGATATGAAACACACACGCAGATGGACAATATTTAATGGTAGGGTGACGTGTATTAATGATATGCTGATTTATCGTGACATTTATTATAACAGACTCATCGATGTGGTTAATTAATATTGCTTTAAAGGAGTATTTCGTGATCCTAGCATCCTCTATTTATGTCATTTTTCATTAGATATCCACGAAAAAAACCTATTCCTAAAATTTCAATTGATTCCGATTTTTGCGTTCGCGACTATGCATTATTATATGTGTATTACACTGCTCCATAGACAATGCGTTGTAATTTCGTTCTGGTGCACCAGAACGAAATTCAAATTTCACGATATCTTTGCTAAACGAATTAATCTGCAAGAAATATTTTGTACATAAAACATTATGTAGCCAGAGGTTTCCAGTGATGTAAAAATCTCAACTTTTTTTGAGAAAAGTGGGGGGATGAGGCTGTGGATCACGAAATGCCCCTTTAAATGACAATTAAAGTTATCAGTGATAAAGTTTGAAATGGGCTATTCCAGTTGATATGGAAGGCATGAAAGCAATAATGATGTGATTCCAATAAAGAATAGATTCTTATGTGTTTTCCACAAAATATTAGTTTTCACTGTCCCTTTTTAAGATATGGAAAGGTTTGGCTACAAAATGATTCTCTTATAAACGCATCTATATCCAGTTTCCAACTCGACATTCTCGATAAACCTGAGCACACATTTACGTCCAAGAGCTTCCAAGCAAGCAGTGAAGCTCAGTGAATTGTCTCTACACAGTTTACACTACACGGTTGAGTGCATAGCATCATAAGAGCTGTGTGAGCTTTTTTTCCCATTATGTCAACAGATAACGCAATTGAATGTTTATAGCAAGGCGAATGTGGCAAATCTGTTGAAAACGACCTATTCAAGCACATTTTTCGACCACAATGTAGCTTTTAAAAGTCAAAACCTCAAGTGATACAATATTTTTCAAATTTTATGTCATTAAACGAAAGAGCACACTCAGATTGTCCATATAGTATAGCTTCATTTCAATCAGCACCGGCCAATTCTCTTTAAACTGCAAATCTTTACTACTTACTAGTTTCTCCTGTTTTGTCATACGATTGTAATTTCAATGAACAATGAATTTGCTAAAGAGCGCTTACAAATTCATTATTATCGTTATTGGGCTAATTACGCAGCTGGAACGTATAAATAAGACATAACACGAAAAACGAAATACAAAATTAATACTAGGCATGTCCACTAAAAATTGAAGTACTTTTAAATTGATTCAGACCTAACTTATTGGCTTGGAATTGATGAAAGAAACATTTTGGCGTTTAAATAATCTTAATCGGACGTTTCATTCCAGAGATATGGCCTTTCGAGTGTCACGGTTTTATATAGGGCTGCTAGAACATGTTAAAAAGTTAAAGTCGAAAAAGAATACTAACAGAAAGTGCAACTTTAAGGTACTTTTTTCTTAATGTATTTATTAACTAGCGTTATCTGGAACATTATATTTGCTTATAACAACATGAAAATAAGATCATCCTGAAAATTTAATCGATTTTGTTGACATACAACAAAAAATATAAGACCTCAAAACCCATGGTTTGTTTGGTGAAACCTCAAGCATGATCATAGATGGCCGCCATGGAAAATATCTCCATAGAGGAGATGAACATTAAGTGCATTATTTCAAATGAATAGCGGTAGTCTTAAACATTGTTCAATCTTTTAAGGTCAGCACATTTTATCTTCAAAAATTATTATATTTCATCATGGCATAAGTTTGGTAACATTAATCACTACCAATTTTGAGAAATTTGCTCCAACTCAAAGATTATCTTTACTACATTGAGCAATACACTGTGTGTGCATGTGCCCACTATGGTTTCCGAGAGTGTGTGGTTCCCAGTAGTTTCTCTCCCTATGGATATAGGTACACGGTCTGTAACACAGACTAGGTAGTGAGTAGTGCACGGGAAGTAAAAGATTTGAGATGGGCCGCGGTAGGCTTAAACATTCTTAAATTTCTTAACATCCTGCACATTTTGTCTTCAAAAATAGTTAAATTTTATGAGTATGTAAGTTTGCTTGTCTGATTCACTCCAAATTCGGAGATAATTGCGTTTGAACACCTGATGCACGGAATGGTGTCACTTCAACCTGTTGTAGTTCTCATCTCATTAAATTTTTCATTAAAAAAGTTGATCTCTTCATGAAGGAAGGTCCTCTCTATTTACTGACCAAACAGGAAAAAGTTTGGTTAATGTTTTCTGGTGGAATCAGGAATTTCTTGAAACACCCTGATATAGGCCTACATTTGGATCAAAACAAGTATGTACGCCATTTAACAGACCTGGGATTTCTTGTATCGATCACTTTCTCCATAGACAATACGTGTGTGAGTGCACGCACACAGTAAATGAAAAATCGTTCTAGTGGAAACTGTATTAACAGTGGTCATTCCTATTAATACGTCACTGATTCACATCATCATCGACAATATTAGGTCATTTTCGTTCTTATCATTTGCAGGATGATACATTGGCACACTTATGGTCATTAAAATGTACAAAACCTATTTGGATGAATTGTTTTACATTTTATGATCAACCAATTTATATATCAATCAACTTATTACTTATTATATTGCCTTAAAAAGCTGACAGTGAACCAGATGCTTTAGAGGGAAAGTTATTATTGTATAGATAAAATGTTTGCTGCTTTTTCTTGCCTTATCTGAAGTACCTTTGAGCATTAATTGCCGATTTGAAGTTACGAAACACGCAAGGGTTTTTATGATATTTAATTTATCTGTTTTTAAAAGGTCTTGCTACATTATATACGTTGATTTATTGTGACATTTATCATCGCTCGCTATTGGTTAATTGTATGGGTTTTTATGATATTTAATTTAATATCTGTTTTTACAATCTTACTATTACTCTTTACGTTGATTTATTGTGACATTTATCATCGCTGGGTTAATTGCATTATTAGATAGCTTTGTAACATGTTTAATTAAAGGAAAAGTGGTGTGTAAATAAATTATTAACATTTAGCAGATGGAAAGCGAGAGCTGGCAAAAGGCGGCAAGCCTAACATAAAATCGTCATAGTACTATTAAGGTTCGTTCATACTACCACCGCATTTGCGATGCGTTGCTTTGCGATGCCGATATATCGATTACTTTTGCCGCAACTCAACGCAACTCGTCGCATTTCCAGGTTAAAATGTATTTAACTTTATTGCGATATCGCAATGCAGTAGATGCGGTGCGACAACGCACCACATCGCAAAGCAACGCACCGCAAATGTGGCGGTAGTATGAACGGACCTTAAAAATGTATTTAACTTCATTGCGATATCGCAATGCAGTAGTTTGCAGTGCGGCAACGCACCGCAAATGTGGCGGTAGTATGAACGGACCTTTAGGCAAAAAAAAAGTTTGTCTCAAAGCTCACGAGCGGTTTGAAAACAAATGCGAATGCGATTTTTTTTTAATTCCCGACTTGGTATTTATATGGTATTTTGAGAAAAAAAATCTGATTTTCGCCGAATTTTTCCGGAAAAAAAATTTAAATAAAACAAAAATTCCGCATTTCTTTTTCTTCAAATTGCGCGATTTTACAAACGCGCGCACAAGCTTTGAGACAAACTTTTTATTTGCCTTAATAGCCATCTCAATTTATTAGTTTGTCTCAAAGCGAGATATAATGGTCCAAAGATTATTTCCAGAGATCTTGATTTGAATTTGACCGGGGGTCATATAATTACTGCACATCCCCAGAAACAGAAAAAGAATAAGAATAGTTTTGAAAAAGAAAAAGAATAAGAAAAAGAATAGTTTTGCCTATCTATTATTTAGGTCTATAGGCCTAATCATTAACCTACTAGGCCTACGCTCGCTCGTAGTATATAGCGGGATATATAGAGGGTAAATTGCTATTTATAGCTGGCATTGTGTTGATAGTTGTCTTCCATTGCACATAACGTAACATTATTTTATAGATGGGAAGTTCTGTACCGTATCTTGTTTCTTATGTCATGGTGGGGTGGCACATGTATCTGTATAGGACCCCATCTCCACCCGCCCCCGTTGACCATTCGACTTTGGAAGTGACAGGTAGCTAGGCCTATGTGTGGACAACAGTTCGAAACTCTTTTGGTGAGAGATTTGACACCAAAAAAGCGGATCATTAGAAGGCGAGGGGTGATGGAATAATTATTTGGGGGGGAAATATTTATTGGCATAGGGCAAAAGGGTCGGGCCTGGGGTCGGGGTCAAGGATTTTTTGCAGGCCAGAAAAAGAGGGAGGCAAGCGATTTTTTTTACACAGATGCTACCATTTCGAATTAGCCTATGCTCCAAAAAGGTGTAAAACATGTTAAGAAACGCTCAATGCAAAAGTTTTCACAAATCACAATGGCGCTCGCATTACAGGGGTTTAAAAATAATATTTCAGATTTGTGACCAACAAAACCCGGAACGAGTCGCCAGGCATGTTTTTGAGTTAGGCCCCCCCCCCCCTATATGCCTTTAAAGATGACATATTCCCATAAAAAAATCACATTTTGGAATTCTTAATTTCATGGTAGGCCTGTGGGACTAGGTGGACTTTCAAAACCTGACTTATCAAAAGGAGGTTTATTTAATAAATAATTGACAATTGAACTATGAAAATCACAATCCGATCCTGTGTATGGCAGAAAACTAATTAGCCCATTACTCAGAATAGCAATTTGGCAAAAATATCAAGGTAGCCTATCATTTAAAAATGGGGTCTTACGGTGACTGGGAATATTTTGTGTAGGCTAATATTTTGGTCGAAAAACAAGTTGACAATTAATGTCATCAAAAGTAAAAATTGAAGTTGAAACGTTTGAGCGAAAATGAATGAAAAAGTCTATGAAATTGTGTGTGTGAATTTGAGAGAAAACCGTCGGTGAGAATCAGAAGTTTGTTCAAAAGTTTGGAAAGTAGGGGTCTTTTGAGTGACGATAGTAAAACAGAAAGGGGCTGATTGGCTTTGAAAAATGGAGTTCAATGTTGCCTTTATCTGACATCGTCACTTTGTTTTGAGTGAGTGCCAGCCTAGGGCGAAATTGGGTTGGACTAAATTGTAATGGACCGTTTTCCTTGCGGTATTTATGTCAGCCTCGAGTTAAAAGACTCCACCAGGGTGTCTCCACGCATGTCAGGCTGGTTTGGTTCGCAACTCTGAGTTCAAGCAGTGCAGCGTTTTGGGTCAAGCTGGGAGAAAAAAATCCCAGGTCGACCAAAAATAGCGTATCGCACACGATAGACCACCTAAGTTATCGTAAATCGGTTTCTCCCAGGTCGACCGTTAATTTTGGGTTGCCACATTCGGCCCGCAAACGCCAGGATTTTTAGCCAGGTCGACCCATGACAAGCATGCAAATAGCCCTACATACGTGCCCCGACCATGGCGATATAGGCCTACATGCCGGGCCTACATGTGATGAGTATAAACCATTGTACGGCATGATTCATTCATAACTTAGTGCAAGCGCCGGTGTGACTTTTACGATATCAGTTTCACTTCAGTGTCTTGGCATCTAAATTAATTCAGTCATAGGCCTACTCTCATTTTCGTATTTATTTAATAGAGTAGGCCCTATTCTTGTTTTAGTTTGCAAAATACAGAGGCAGATATAGTCCCGGGATATAGTCATACTTCCAAGTTTTCTACTTTCTTGAATTTGCGTCAACCTAAGCGCTTAAGCTTACATCCAAGCCGGGCATCCAAGTTCGCATGGACGGTACTACGACTCGATGTTTCAGACTTTAGGCCTACTTGTGAGAAAAGGAAAGTAATAAATTATGAGAAGAGGTCACAAATAGGATCAAAATCAAATAAAATAATCCAACAAAAAATTACAAAGAATCACCCTGCCTAAGTGCCGGACAAAGGCTAGGCCTACATGTTTTAAACTTTATTATTATCCACGGCACGAATGGAGTGCCAATTTCTATTAGCCTAGGCTGTCTTTCTATCAACAAACGTGGAATCTCCCAGCTTGACCAATTTAGCAGCAGTGCATGTGTGCGAGAATTTAATAATTTAACATTAAGCTTCAAATTGTTCTGATCACGGATGAGATTTCGGACGAAGCCTGATATGCATTTGATGCTGATGGGCGACCATGGCCAAGATGACGAAGCCTGATATGCATTTGATGCTGATGGGCGACCATGGCCAAGATGACGAAGCCTGATATGCATTTGATGCTGACGAAGCCTGATATGCATTTGATGCTGATGGGCGACCATGGCCAAGATGACGAAGCCTGATATGCATTTGATGCTGATGGGCGACCATGGCCAAGATGACGAAGCCTGATATGCATTTGATGCTGATGGGCGACCATGGCCAAGATGACGAAGCCTGATATGCATTTGATGCTGATGGGCGACCATGGCCAAGATGACGAAGCCTGATATGCATTTGATGCTGATGGGCGACCATGGCCAAGATGACGAAGCCTGATATGCATTTGATGCTGATGGGCGACCATGGCCAAGATGACGAAGCCTGATATGCATTTGATGCTGATGGGCGACCATGGCCAAGATGACGAAGCCTGATATGCATTTGATGCTGATGGGCGACCATGGCCAAGATGACGAAGCCTGATATGCATTTGATGCTGATGGGCGACCATGGCCAAGATGACGAAGCCTGATATGCATTTGATGCTGATGGGCGACCATGGCCAAGATGACGAAGCCTGATATGCATTTGATGCTGATGGGCGACCATGGCCAAGATGACGAAGCCTGATATGCATTTGATGCTGATGGGCGACCATGGCCAAGATGACGAAGCCTGATATGCATTTGATGCTGATGGGCGACCATGGCCAAGATGACGAAGCCTGATATGCATTTGATGCTGATGGGCGACCATGGCCAAGATGACGAAGCCTGATATGCATTTGATGCTGATGGGCGACCATGGCCAAGATGACGAAGCCTGATATGAATTTGATGCTGATGGGCGACCATGGCCAAGATGACGAAGCCTGATATGCATTTGATGCTGATGGGCGACCATGGCCAAGATGACGAAGCCTGATATGCATTTGATGCTGATGGGCGACCATGGCCAAGATGACGAAGCCTGATATGCATTTGATGCTGATGGGCGACCATGGCCAAGATGACGAAGCCTGATATGCATTTGATGCTGATGGGCGACCATGGCCAAGATGACGAAGCCTGATATGCATTTGATGCTGATGGGCGACCATGGCCAAGATGACGAAGCCTGATATGCATTTGATGCTGATGGGCGACCATGGCCAAGATGACGAAGCCTGATATGCATTTGATGCTGATGGGCGACCATGGCCAAGATGACGAAGCCTGATATGCATTTGATGCTGATGGGCGACCATGGCCAAGATGACGAAGCCTGATATGCATTTGATGCTGATGGGCGACCATGGCCAAGATGACGAAGCCTGATATGCATTTGATGCTGATGGGCGACCATGGCCAAGATGACGAAGCCTGATATGCATTTGATGCTGATGGGCGACCATGGCCAAGATGACGAAGCCTGATATGCATTTGATGCTGATGGGCGACCATGGCCAAGATGACGAAGCCTGATATGCATTTGATGCTGATGGGCGACCATGGCCAAGATGACGAAGCCTGATATGCATTTGATGCTGATGGGCGGCCATGGCCAAGATGACGAAGCCTGATATGCATTTGATGCTGATGGGCGACCATGGCCAAGATGACGAAGCCTGATATGCATTTGATGCTGATGGGCGACCATGGCCAAGATGACGAAGCCTGATATGCATTTGATGCTGATGGGCGACCATGGCCAAGATGACGAAGCCTGATATGCATTTGATGCTGATGGGCGACCATGGCCAAGATGACGAAGCCTGATATGCATTTGATGCTGATGGGCGACCATGGCCAAGATGACGAAGCCTGATATGCATTTGATGCTGATGGGCGACCATGGCCAAGAGATGACGAAGCCTGATATGCATTTGATGCTGATGGGCGGCCATGGCCAAGATGACGAAGCCTGATATGCATTTGATGCTGATGGGCGACCATGGCCAAGATGACGAAGCCTGATATGCATTTGATGCTGATGGGCGACCATGGCCAAGATGACGAAGCCTGATATGCATTTGATGCTGATGGGCGACCATGGCCAAGATGACGAAGCCTGATATGCATTTGATGCTGATGGGCGACCATGGCCAAGATGACGAAGCCTGATATGCATTTGATGCTGATGGGCGACCATGGCCAAGATGACGAAGCCTGATATGCATTTGATGCTGATGGGCGACCATGGCCAAGATGACGAAGCCTGATATGCATTTGATGCTGATGGGCGACCATGGCCAAGATGACGAAGCCTGATATGCATTTGATGCTGATGGGCGACCATGGCCAAGATGACGAAGCCTGATATGCATTTGATGCTGATGGGCGACCATGGCCAAGATGACGAAGCCTGATATGCATTTGATGCTGATGGGCGGCCATGGCCAAGATGACGAAGCCTGATATGCATTTGATGCTGATGGGCGACCATGGCCAAGATGACGAAGCCTGATATGCATTTGATGCTGATGGGCGACCATGGCCAAGATGACGAAGCCTGATATGCATTTGATGCTGATGGGCGGCCATGGCCAAGGTGATGTTGAGTGACAATGACATGACTGACATTATTATACGTAAGCTTACCGCATATGCACATGAATCATGATAGTACTACTAGTACTAGTATTAGTATAGTCCGAGGTGCTCTGACGATAACACTCCGATCGCCAGGCAATCTACGTTAGTATCAGTACCCTTACCAAAATTTAAGCCATATTTAAGCAATATACCTAGCAATATAAGAAGGCTTCAAAGCCTTAATATCCATATGCCTTATAAGCAATATTTAAGGCATATTTTTAAGGCATACCTTAGGCATACCTTAGGCATACCTTAGGCATACCTTAGGCATATATTAAGGCTTCGTTTCTGATATTTAGGCATATATTGCTTACACAAAAAGCAATATATTGCTTACACAAATAAGCAATATTTTGCTTATGATAACTGTATATTGCTTATATTTTACTGTTATGCCTTATAAGCAATAATTAAGGCATACTTTTAAGGCATACCTTAAGCATACCTTAAGCATACCTAAGGCATACTCAAGCAATATTTTTAGGCTTCGTGTAAGCAATATTTACTGTAAGCAATATTTGTCAAAAATATTGTTAAAGGTTACCGAAGGCAGTATGCACAATGAAACTGCATGTAATGCACGGACTGTACTGTATTGATTGGCTTGAAGGAATGTTCCTCAGCAGCAGAATGATCAATGTGTTCCAAAACATACTTAAATTTATAGTGTCCTACCTTATTTTTCTTGAATATAGCATCAAATTAAGACAATATACTTTCTACATCGATCTGCATCAATGACAAATGACAACTAGGCCCTAAAGATTGGAATATATGAAACAGTGGAACGCAGGCCCGTACGCAGGATTTTTTTGGGGGGCGGGTGCTGATTTTGAAAAAGTGGACTTTTTTCCAAAGGGGGGCGATTTTGTAAAAAGTGGACTCTTCCCCAAAATTTGGACCTTTTTGACCAAAAAAACGTAAAAAACCTCGCTACGCTCGCAAATTCTTAAATTTGGGGACTTTTTGTATACTTGTGCAAATTTGGGGAGGTGCGATCACACCCCCGCACCCCCCCCCCCCTGCGTAATGTTTAGTTAAAGTTAAAATATATTTGGTATAAAAGCCACATGTAAAATACAAAAGTTACATATATTGTTATACAGGCCTCAAAATAAGCCAGAATTTTAAATCTTAAATGTTTGAGGCCCTCACAAATTTTTGGGGGCCCAAATTTGGGCCATTGATTTTAACCTATGTGACCCCACAAAAAAGTGAGTAACTGTAGGAGCCTAAGGAAAATAAAGAAACAAATAACCCATATGTTAACATTCAAATGAATAGATTATTTAATAAGAAGGAGTAATTAAGTAATTAGGAATTAATTAATATACATAAAGAAGTACTAGAAAGAATAGAAAGAGAGAAGCCCAAAGGAAAAAGAAATAGGGCAAGCAACCTTTTTAGATGATACTGGTTTTTTTGGTTTTTTTCCAAAAAAGTTTTTATTTTATTTTGAATTGATTTGTTTTTAAACATTGTCATTAGTATCAGTCCCGGTTAATCAGTCTTTTTTCATTTCCTTTATATCTCCAATTTTATCAAAATCAAAAGTGATTCAAGCACATTTTTCGACCACAATGTAGCTTTTAAAAGTCAAAACCTCAAGTGATACAATATTTTTCAAATTTTATGTCATTAAACGAAAGAGCACACTCAGATTGTCCATATAGTATAGCTTCATTTCAATCAGCACCGGCCAATTCTCTTTAAACTGCAAATCTTTACTACTTACTAGTTTCTCCTGTTTTGTCATACGATTGTAATTTCAATGAACAATGAATTTGCTAAAGAGCGCTTACAAATTCATTATTATCGTTATTGGGCTAATTACGCAGCTGGAACGTATAAATAAGACATAACACGAAAAACGAAATACAAAATTAATACTAGGCATGTCCACTAAAAATTGAAGTACTTTTAAATTGATTCAGACCTAACTTATTGGCTTGGAATTGATGAAAGAAACATTTTGGCGTTTAAATAATCTTAATCGGACGTTTCATTCCAGAGATATGGCCTTTCGAGTGTCACGGTTTTATATAGGGCTGCTAGAACATGTTAAAAAGTTAAAGTCGAAAAAGGAATACTAACAGAAAGTGCAACTTTAAGGTACTTTTTCTTAATGTATTTATTAACTAGCGTTATCTGGAACATTATATTTGCTTATAACAACATGAAAATAAGATCATCCTGAAAATTTAATCGATTTTGTTGACATACAACAAAAAATATAAGACCTCAAAACCCATGGTTTGTTTGGTGAAACCTCAAGCATGATCATAGATGGCCGCCATGGAAAATATCTCCATAGAGGAGATGAACATTAAGTGCATTATTTCAAATGAATAGCGGTAGTCTTAAACATTGTTCAATCTTTTAAGGTCAGCACATTTTATCTTCAAAAATTATTATATTTCATCATGGCATAAGTTTGGTAACATTAATCACTACCAATTTTGAGAAATTTGCTCCAACTCAAAGATTATCTTTACTACATTGAGCAATACACTGTGTGTGCATGTGCCCACTATGGTTTCCGAGAGTGTGTGGTTCCCAGTAGTTTCTCTCCCTATGGATATAGGTACACGGTCTGTAACACAGACTAGGTAGTGAGTAGTGCACGGGGAAGTAAAAGATTTGAGATGGGCCGCGGTAGGCTTAAACATTCTTAAATTTCTTAACATCCTGCACATTTTGTCTTCAAAAATAGTTAAATTTTATGAGTATGTAAGTTTGCTTGTCTGATTCACTCCAAATTCGGAGATAATTGCGTTTGAACACCTGATGCACGGAATGGTGTCACTTCAACCTGTTGTAGTTCTCATCTCATTAAATTTTTCATTAAAAAAGTTGATCTCTTCATGAAGGAAGGTCCTCTCTATTTACTGACCAAACAGGAAAAAGTTTGGTTAATGTTTTCTGGTGGAATCAGGAATTTCTTGAAACACCCTGATATAGGCCTACATTTGGATCAAAACAAGTATGTACGCCATTTAACAGACCTGGGATTTCTTGTATCGATCACTTTCTCCATAGACAATACGTGTGTGAGTGCACGCACACAGTAAATGAAAAATCGTTCTAGTGGAAACTGTATTAACAGTGGTCATTCCTATTAATACGTCACTGATTCACATCATCATCGACAATATTAGGTCATTTTCGTTCTTATCATTTGCAGGATGATACATTGGCACACTTATGGTCATTAAAATGTACAAAACCTATTTGGATGAATTGTTTTACATTTTATGATCAACCAATTTATATATCAATCAACTTATTACTTATTATATTGCCTTAAAAAGCTGACAGTGAACCAGATGCTTTAGAGGGAAAGTTATTATTGTATAGATAAAATGTTTGCTGCTTTTTCTTGCCTTATCTGAAGTACCTTTGAGCATTAATTGCCGATTTGAAGTTACGAAACACGCAAGGGTTTTTATGATATTTAATTTATCTGTTTTTAAAAGGTCTTGCTACATTATATCGTCGGCCGTATCACATACTGACGTATTCGACATTTTTAACATTTTTGAGAAAATTGGTATATTAGTTTGCTACGTTCTTATCTATATATTCACAAAAAAAACATGCCTCAAAGTTGCTTAATTAGTTAGATATTAATTAATTTAATTGTGTCGTATTTACAAAACCTTGAATTGTCCGCATCACATAACGACGTATTTGCCGATCACCTATACTGCGCAAGTTCAGTACATCGTATCTGCAATTTGAAGAATTTGCCGTTTCACATACTGACGTATTTGCGCTACGTATTTGCGCGATTCTGTAATTTCACGGCAAAATTGCTATTTTGGCCTTTTCACATACTGACGTATTTGCGCAACTGTTTCACATACTAACGTATTTGCGCGACGTATTTGTCATTTGAACGCCGAAATTAACATTTGTCCTTTTCACATAGTGACGTATTTTATTTAATATTGATTTTTTTGCAGATTAAGTTATGCTCTGATAGTGATAAGTGAACTATATTGAAAATATGGTATATTTGCATTACTGTTAACCTGGTTTTAATCGACAATATTATTTTAATCAAGATTACGAGGCAAATGAAAATCGCTAAATTTTCAAGTTCGATTTTCTCGAAATGCGTATTTTGCAAATACGTCAGTATGTGACGCGGCCGACGATATACGTTGATTTATTGTGACATTTATCATCGCTCGCTATTGGTTAATTGTATGGGTTTTTATGATATTTAATTTAATATCTGTTTTTACAATCTTACTATTACTATTTACGTTGATTTATTGTGACATTTATCATCGCTGGGTTAATTGCATTATTAGATAGCTTTGTAACATGTTTAATTAAAGGAAAAGTGGTGTGTAAATAAATTATTAACATTTAGCAGATGGAAAGCGAGAGCTGGCAAAAGGCGGCAAGCCTAACATAAAAAATCGTCATAGTACTATTAAGGTTCGTTCATACTACCACCGCATTTGCGATGCGTTGCTTTGCGATGCCGATATATCGATTACTTTTGCCGCAACTCAACGCAACTCGTCGCATTTCCAGGTTAAAATGTATTTAACTTTATTGCGATATCGCAATGCAGTAGATGCGGTGCGACAACGCACCACATCGCAAAGCAACGCACCGCAAATGTGGCGGTAGTATGAACGGACCTTAAAAATGTATTTAACTTCATTGCGATATCGCAATGCAGTAGTTTTTCACTTTTGCAGTGCGGCAACGCACCGCATCGCAAAGCAACGCACCGCAAATGTGGCGGTAGTATGAACGGACCTTTAGGCAAAAAAAAAAGTTTGTCTCAAAGCTCACGAGCGGTTTGAAAACAAATGCGAATGCGATTTTTTTTTAATTCCCGACTTGGTATTTATATGGTATTTTGAGAAAAAAAATCTGATTTTCGCCGAATTTTTCCGGAAAAAAAAAATTTAAATAAAACAAAAATTCCGCATTTCTTTTTCTTCAAATTGCGCGATTTTACAAACGCGCGCACAAGCTTTGAGACAAACTTTTTATTTGCCTTAATAGCCATCTCAATTTATTAGTTTGTCTCAAAGCGAGATATAATGGTCCAAAGATTATTTCCAGAGATCTTGATTTGAATTTGACTGGGGTCATATAATTACTGCACATCCCCAGAAACAGAAAAAGAATAAGAATAGTTTTGAAAAAGAAAAGAATAAGAAAAGAATAGTTTTGCCTATCTATTATTTAGGTCTATAGGCCTAATCATTAACCTACTAGGCCTACGCTCGCTCGTAGTATATAGCGGGATATATAGAGGGTAAATTGCTATTTATAGCTGGCATTGTGTTGATAGTTGTCTTCCATTGCACATAACGTAACATTATTTTATAGATGGGAAGTTCTGTACCGTATCTTGTTTCTTATGTCATGGTGGGGTGGCACATGTATCTGTATAGGACCCCATCTCCACCCGCCCCCGTTGACCATTCGACTTTGGAAGTGACAGGTAGCTAGGCCTATGTGTGGACAATAGTTCGAAACTCTTTTGGTGAGAGATTTGACACCAAAAAGCGGATCATTAGAAGGCGAGGGGTGATGGAATAATTATTTGGGGGGAAATATTTATTGGCATAGGGCAAAAAGGGGTCGGGCCCGGGGTCGGGGTCAAGGATTTTTTTGCAGGCCAGAAAAAGAGGGAGGCAAGCGATTTTTTTTACACAGATGCTACCATTTCGAATTAGCCTATGCTCCAAAAAAGGTGTAAAACATGTTAAGAAACGCTCAATGCAAAAGTTTTCACAAATCACAATGGCGCTCGCATTACAGGGGTTTAAAAATAATATTTCAGATTTGTGACCAACAAAACCCGGAACGAGTCGCCAGGCATGTTTTTGAGTTAGGCCCCCCTATATGCCTTTAAAGATGACATATTCCCATAAAAAATCACATTTTGGAATTCTTAATTTCATGGTAGGCCTGTGGGACTAGGTGGACTTTCAAAACCTGACTTATCAAAAGGAGGTTTATTTAATAAATAATTGACAATTGAACTATGAAAATCACAATCCGATCCTGTGTATGGCAGAAAACTAATTAGCCCATTACTCAGAATAGCAATTTGGCAAAAATATCAAGGTAGCCTATCATTTAAAAATGGGGTCTTACGGTGACTGGGAATATTTTGTGTAGGCTAATATTTTGGTCGAAAAACAAGTTGACAATTAATGTCATCAAAAGTAAAAATTGAAGTTGAAACGTTTGAGCGAAAATGAATGAAAAAGTCTATGAAATTGTGTGTGAATTTGAGAGAAAACCGTCGGTGAGAATCAGAAGTTTGTTCAAAAGTTTGGAAAGTAGGGGTCTTTTGAGTGACGATAGTAAAACAGAAAGGGGCTGATTGGCTTTGAAAAATGGAGTTCAATGTTGCCTTTATCTGACATCGTCACTTTGTTTTGAGGAGTGCCAGCCTAGGGCGAAATTGGGTTGGACTAAATTGTAATGGACCGTTTTCCTTGCGGTATTTATGTCAGCCTCGAGTTAAAAGACTCCACCAGGGTGTCTCCACGCATGTCAGGCTGGTTTGGTTCGCAACTCTGAGTTCAAGCAGTGCAGCGTTTTGGGTCAAGCTGGGAGAAAAAAATCCCAGGTCGACCAAAAATAGCGTATCGCACACGATAGACCACCTAAGTTATCGTAAATCGGTTTCTCCCAGGTCGACCGTTAATTTTGGGTTGCCACATTCGGCCCGCAAACGCCAGGATTTTTAGCCAGGTCGACCCATGACAAGCATGCAAATAGCCCTACATACGTGCCCCGACCATGGCGATATAGGCCTACATGCCGGGCCTACATGTGATGAGTATAAACCATTGTACGGCATGATTCATTCATAACTTAGTGCAAGCGCCGGTGTGACTTTTACGATATCAGTTTCACTTCAGTGTCTTGGCATCTAAATTAATTCAGTCATAGGCCTACTCTCATTTTCGTATTTATTTAATAGAGTAGGCCCTATTCTTGTTTTAGTTTGCAAAATACAGAGGCAGATATAGTCCCGGGATATAGTCATACTTCCAAGTTTTCTACTTTCTTGAATTTGCGTCAACCTAAGCGCTTAAGCTTACATCCAAGCCGGGCATCCAAGTTCGCATGGACGGTACTACGACTCGATGTTTCAGACTTTAGGCCTACTTGTGAGAAAAGGAAAGTAATAAATTATGAGAAGAGGTCACAAATAGGATCAAAATCAAATAAAAATAATCCAACAAAAAATTACAAAGAATCACCCTGCCTAAGTGCCGGACAAAGGCTAGGCCTACATGTTTTAAACTTTATTATTATCCACGGCACGAATGGAGTGCCAATTTCTATTAGCCTAGGCTGTCTTTCTATCAACAAACGTGGAATCTCCCAGCTTGACCAATTTAGCAGCAGTGCATGTGTGCGAGAATTTAATAATTTAACATTAAGCTTCAAATTGTTCTGATCACGGATGAGATTTCGGACGAAGCCTGATATGCATTTGATGCTGATGGGCGACCATGGCCAAGATGACGAAGCCTGATATGCATTTGATGCTGATGGGCGACCATGGCCAAGATGACGAAGCCTGATATGCATTTGATGCTGATGGGCGACCATGGCCAAGATGACGAAGCCTGATATGCATTTGATGCTGATGGGCGACCATGGCCAAGATGACGAAGCCTGATATGCATTTGATGCTGATGGGCGACCATGGCCAAGATGACGAAGCCTGATATGCATTTGATGCTGATGGGCGACCATGGCCAAGATGACGAAGCCTGATATGCATTTGATGCTGATGGGCGACCATGGCCAAGATGACGAAGCCTGATATGCATTTGATGCTGATGGGCAACCATGGCCAAGATGACGAAGCCTGATATGCATTTGATGCTGATGGGCGACCATGGCCAAGATGACGAAGCCTGATATGCATTTGATGCTGATGGGCGACCATGGCCAAGATGACGAAGCCTGATATGCATTTGATGCTGATGGGCGACCATGGCCAAGATGACGAAGCCTGATATGCATTTGATGCTGATGGGCGACCATGGCCAAGATGACGAAGCCTGATATGCATTTGATGCTGATGGGCGACCATGGCCAAGATGACGAAGCCTGATATGCATTTGATGCTGATGGGCGACCATGGCCAAGATGACGAAGCCTGATATGCATTTGATGCTGATGGGCGACCATGGCCAAGATGACGAAGCCTGATATGCATTTGATGCTGATGGGCGACCATGGCCAAGATGACGAAGCCTGATATGCATTTGATGCTGATGGGCGACCATGGCCAAGATGACGAAGCCTGATATGCATTTGATGCTGATGGGCGACCATGGCCAAGATGACGAAGCCTGATATGCATTTGATGCTGATGGGCGACCATGGCCAAGATGACGAAGCCTGATATGCATTTGATGCTGATGGGCGACCATGGCCAAGATGACGAAGCCTGATATGCATTTGATGCTGATGGGCGACCATGGCCAAGATGACGAAGCCTGATATGCATTTGATGCTGATGGGCGACCATGGCCAAGATGACGAAGCCTGATATGCATTTGATGCTGATGGGCGACCATGGCCAAGATGACGAAGCCTGATATGCATTTGATGCTGATGGGCGACCATGGCCAAGATGACGAAGCCTGATATGCATTTGATGCTGATGGGCGACCATGGCCAAGATGACGAAGCCTGATATGCATTTGATGCTGATGGGCGACCATGGCCAAGGTGACGAAGCCTGATATGCATTTGATGCTGATGGGCGACCATGGCCAAGATGACGAAGCCTGATATGCATTTGATGCTGATGGGCGACCATGGCCAAGATGACGAAGCCTGATATGCATTTGATGCTGATGGGCGGCCATGGCCAAGATGACGAAGCCTGATATGCATTTGATGCTGATGGGCGACCATGGCCAAGATGACGAAGCCTGATATGCATTTGATGCTGATGGGCGACCATGGCCAAGATGACGAAGCCTGATATGCATTTGATGCTGATGGGCGACCATGGCCAAGATGACGAAGCCTGATATGCATTTGATGCTGATGGGCGACCATGGCCAAGATGACGAAGCCTGATATGCATTTGATGCTGATGGGCGACCATGGCCAAGATGACGAAGCCTGATATGCATTTGATGCTGATGGGCGACCATGGCCAAGATGACGAAGCCTGATATGCATTTGATGCTGATGGGCGACCATGGCCAAGATGACGAAGCCTGATATGCATTTGATGCTGATGGGCGACCATGGCCAAGATGACGAAGCCTGATATGCATTTGATGCTGATGGGCGACCATGGCCAAGATGACGAAGCCTGATATGCATTTGATGCTGATGGGCGACCATGGCCAAGATGACGAAGCCTGATATGCATTTGATGCTGATGGGCGACCATGGCCAAGATGACGAAGCCTGATATGCATTTGATGCTGATGGGCGACCATGGCCAAGATGACGAAGCCTGATATGCATTTGATGCTGATGGGCGACCATGGCCAAGATGACGAAGCCTGATATGCATTTGATGCTGATGGGCGACCATGGCCAAGATGACGAAGCCTGATATGCATTTGATGCTGATGGGCGGCCATGGCCAAGATGACGAAGCCTGATATGCATTTGATGCTGATGGGCGGCCATGGCCAAGGTGATGTTGAGTGACAATGACATGACTGACATTATTATACGTAAGCTTACCGCATATGCACATGAATCATGATTGTACTAGTACTAGTATTAGTAGGGATATATTAGGGCAACATTTCAAGTTCCTGGTTTGTTTGAAATTTTTACTTCACATCGAAGAGCTTATTTTTAGGAACAATTATCAAAAAAAAGTATTAACAATTGGGCGAATGGTTCAAAAGTTATACATTTTTGAATATTTAATTTTTGAGGTACCGTAGAATGGGGTGAATAGGGACGCAGGGGTGAATAGGGACAAAAATGAGAAAAGTTTTTGAAATCTCATTTTTTCACATTTGGTTAACACTTATTTTTTTAAATTTCCACAGATTGAAAGAGCAATCAAAGAGTGTTTAGAAAATGGTTCAGCAGATGTAAAAGAATAAATTTAGGATACAGGGTGTCCAAACTAAAATTATCTAAAAAAAGTTCTAAAATACGGGGTGGTCAAAACTTTCCTGCTCCCACGGCCACTATTTTAGAAAATGAGCTGGAAATTCACCAGGACCTAGCCTGTTAGGTCCTACAACTTTCTCTAAAAGATTATTTAGTAATTCTGACAGGAATTTTTATAACAATTTTTTTAATATTTTTCAGGTAAATGTCACTTTATACGGGGTGAATAGGGACACCCTTGCCACAACCACCCTTACCCCACCACACCCTACCCTACCACCTACCCTGTTCCACCCTTACCCCACCACCCTCATGAACCTACCCCACCACCTTACCCCTACCACCACCACCCTTAAATAACTATACCACACCCTGACCCCACTAGCCTCACTAAACCCACCATCCCCACCACCCGACCCCACTACCACCCCTCATCCACCCCTAATACTATTGTGCCACTGCCAGAACTCACTACCACACACCCTACCCAAGCACTCCACCATCCTACCCCACCCATCTACCCCACCACCCTATCCCGTACCCCACCACCCTATCCACTGCTCCACCAGCATCACCCTATCCACTACCTCTACCACCATGATACCTTTTCTTATACCCTACCACCCTTATCCCACTACCCCAACACCATACCTTACCCACCTACTGCCCTGCCACCCAGAATCCTACCCCAACCACTCTTACCCCACCACATCCTACCCTACCTCTTCTTGTACTGACGAGCCTGATCAACGTTGTCAAGAAATCAGATTTTAATCAGTTATGGTGGTATGAATTACCCTGACATGTTTCTATTGTTTTTTAAAACTCACTTCCAGGTGTCCCTTTTCCCTCCATGCAGGGGTAAAAATGTACACTCCTTCAAAGTTGTACTTTCCTCATCAAGACCAGTGCTGTCCCTATTGCTTCATCTCCGGAAGTTCGCGACTTAGGCGTGTTGTTCGACGAAAATCTCAAAATGGTCAGCCACGTAAATGACATTTGTCGCCGTGCATCATATGCAATTCACAGGATCGGCAAACTTCGGCGTTACCTAGATTCGGACAATACAGAGAAATTAGTGCATGCGTTCGTCACTTCCAGGTTAGACAACTGTAATAGTATTCTTGTTGGTCTACCCGATAAGGATATCTCCAAACTACAGCGTGTCCAAAACATGGCTGCCCGTGTAGTAACCCTCACCAGGAAATCAGACCATATAACCCATGTCTTGTACAAACTCCACTGGCTTCCAGTAAGAGAAAGGATTGTTTATAAAATTCTTCTGTTGACATTCAAGATACTCAACGGTGAAGCTCCCGCATATCTCTCTAATCTTGTGTCGCGCTACATTCCATCAAGGACCTTGAGATCTGCGTCACGCAATCTGCTGTCTGAAATTCCCAGCAAGACTGTAACATACGGAAGGTGCTTCTCGGTTGTAGCGCCCAAGTTCTGGAATTCCCTCCCGGATTCCGTCCGAAACTCTGCCACTACAGCACAACTCAAATCGCGCATGAAGACTCACCTTTTTAAATCTGTGTATGACACTTAATAACAACTCTTGCCGATGTCTTCCGCTTGTCTGTTGCAGCTCCTGTTTTTTGAACTTGATTTAATTGTGTATATTATTATATTGGTTGTATATATTGCTTACCAATTTTTAAATCAAAAATTGCTGTTTTTTAAATTATTTTTGCTGTTTTTTTAAATCTTGCCATGCTGTTAATGCTAAAAGCACTGTTTCATTCCTCTTGTGTCATTTGCTCGTTTCCTGAGGCAGTTGGTTTTAAAATCATTATCGTTTATTTTGTTTGCTGTTATATATTTTGCTCTTTCATGCATTTTGTAGTGTAAGTTAAGTGTAATTAAGTTGTTCAGCGCATAGTGACCTTTTAGTTTGATGCGCTTTATAAATGCATTTTATTATTATTATATTATTATTGACCCCGAAGTCGGGGGTCAATAGGGACACCAAACTTTTATTAAAAAAATATATACCCCCCACATATATTTAATTTTTTATAATGGTGGATTAAAGGCATCATGGGTGGACATAATATGCCCTCAAAAGTTTGGCTCATGGGGCTACAGGAAAAAAACTACAATCTAGAAAGTGCCGAAACTGTCCCTATTCGGTACCGTACATCCTGAAATTAGGTATGCTAGGCCTAGGTGAATTCAAATTTGCCATCAAACTGCGTCATTTTATACATCAAATTAAAGCTCTTGAGTAAACAAAGCCAAAACTGAAAACCTTTTTTTCATAGCACTTTCCGTATCAAAGTTACATCTTATCTTGTCAAAGATTGACTAAATCATCAAAAAGATTCTGCTAGCAAAATTCCCCCAAAACGGCATTTAGTAGGAATCCCAGGCAAACCTTAGTTACCGGTAACACATTTGCTAGTCAGTCAAATTCGCCGACAATGTCAATGCATATTTACATACAAATTTAAAACAACTGGCCGAAGAAAGAAACGTCCTGTACATAAATATGCTTTCTATACCGTACTTCACTTGACCCAAATATATGATTTTTTATGTTGATAAGACAGGCGCACATGGAATTTTAGAGGGATTTTGATAGCAGTTCCATTAAAAAAAGCTGCTATCATAATGAGACTTAAGATCTAGAAACACCCCCGAAATGCCGTTTTGGGGAATTTTGCTAGCTGAATCTTTTTGATGAAAGTCAATCTTTGACAAGATGTACCTTTGCTACGGAAAGTGCTATGAAAAAAAGGTTATCAGTTTTAAGTTTAAGTGTATACATAAAGAACTTTGTATTACATGTATACCGAATGAGGTATCAAAATATGCAGAACAAAATTCTCTATCTACCGATTACTTTATTTCGTAATAGTTGTAGTGTCTTTAATAAATGGGTTTTGGGTACTTTTTATGTGCAGTTTATACTATAAAAAAAAGTAAAAGGGACAAAATATCTTACTATTTCTCTTTATTATTATTAATTGCAGTGAGTGAAAAATAAAAATAAAAAACCACAATACATGGAAAATGGAGTGTGGGTTGATGCCAATGACACCGTAAACCCTAAAAGAAGGTATGTAAACAACATTCTCTTTGATTGTGTAAAATGTGTGCATTTTTCAAATTTATTACCCTGCATTGTACAAACTGCAGTTCATATACTCGGCAGTGGGGTTTGACCCCCACCCTTTTTATTTTATCCCCACCCTTTTTATTGAAGCACCCTTTATATTGAAAATTCCTGACCCCCACGCTTTATACTGAGGCACCCTTTACACTGAAAATTCCTGACCCCACCACTTTTTGCTTTTTTCCCCAATTTGTATACATTGATGAAGTCACAGGCAATTTGGTTCAAAGTAAATCAAGTACGCCGAATTCTGCACATATGCATCAAATGGAATTTTATCTTGCGATATTATATGGTTTGCTGGCAGTGGTTTGGCACTTTTTGTGGTTTGGCACTTTTTGTGGTTTGGCACTTATTCTTGGAAACTAGGATGATTTTATCAATCATTTTTTTTAGTAAGCTGGCACTCCCACCCTTTTTATTTTACTCCTATCCTTTATATCAATCCACCCTTTTTACCAACAAAGTTTAAACCCCAACCCTTTTAAGGATTTTCCAAATTTCAAAGTGGCACCCTTTGAAAAGGGTGCCCTGCCAACAGTGAGTTGCAATGAAGACATTGGAAAGAGCTTTTCAGAATATCAGAGGACAACTTTTTCAGAGTTTTTAAAGTTTGCCCAGAAAATTGGCACACACATGCATGTGGTCGCTATGTATACAATGCTAGCCAAAAGTTGGTTTGTACAGGGGTGTTCTTAATTTGCTATCTGTGCTGTGTGAACAACATACAATGTGCAGTCTGATCCCTTGGGCAATTACATGTATATAGCCCAGAAATGTGCAGAAGCTCTTTGCAGGGCCACCAAAAATATCAACTACATGTACTCGACCTTATAGTGCAGGCTACTTTTTAGGGCAAATGAAAAACAAAAATGACAAAGAGTAAAACAAAATGAAAAATGTATTGAAAAATGCACACATGAAGTGTAGTTACTGTTAAAGCCAGCTAATGTTGCACTATATCATAGTCTGCAGTATACCTTTCTTGAGTCGGTAATTTAGATGTTTTTTCCTATCTGCTAGTAGAAGACGCATATTAAGTTGCATCAATTAAATTGCTGACATGTTGTAAATAAATTATATATATATATATATATATATATAAGTATTATTTTTCAGGTGACTAACTTTGGAATTAAAAGTGCTCAAACCCATTACAGGTGAGCGTAGAAACAAATTCAAAGTATAGACCTCTGGAAAAGGCAACCGTTGCTACTAGTTTCACAGCATACCCTCACTTACGATCATTGGGTATACCGATCATCAGACGGATAATTTGTCATGATTTCAAGTTAACACAAATGCATATACAGGTATATACATTCTGTGGTGCAAATCTGTCTCTTTATATATATATATATAAAAATGCAGCTCTCGGTAACTCATTGGGTGTAGGATCTGCCAAAAATACCGGGGTCTTTTCATGGGCACATGATGTATGTCAATATATGGGAGTGCCCCCCCCCCCCACGCGGGCCCAAATGTAATGATGAGAAGTAGAACGGAAATGATGCAAGGAATCTAACTAGCATAACAGATTTCTGCAAAAAAAAATTGAGAAAATCTCTACATTTGATTTTACGTCACTGACTCGAGGAAGGGATACGGACTATTTACATGTAGCTGTTTCTTGACCGAACAAAGTTGTTTAAAATGATCTTGGTGTTTACTGTGTTGCCAACTCCCTCCCCTTTGTTAGATTTTCCACGCAGATGTAAAAAGTTTTGGGGCGACCATTTTACAAATTCTCATTGGATCTGCTCGCCGGCTACACCCTAACATTTCTGGATATCTCTGATAGCGACAGCCTGACTAGGTGTTGTGTTCTTGTTTTTGCCCAGGATTTTAATTAGACCAAATGACGTGTTCTACCAAAGTGGCAAACCTTATTGCCAGTCTTACAAAATGTACTTTATTTTTTGCTTTGAAACAGAATAATGGCATCAGATGGATTCCAGTTGTGAGAAAGTCTCCACAAATGGCGTCACTTCAGAGCAATCATCAACATGTGATTGGAGCAGTCATATAAATGGTAAACAACAGAAGTCTTTGAAATGTGATAAAAATGATGGGTTAAGAACTCAGAAACCTATCAGTACTAAAAAGAAGCGTTTTACAGCTAACTGTAAATTTTGTAACAAGGAGTTTAAGGATAGACATCAATGGATAGAACATGAACGTATTCATACTGGCGAGAAGCCCATATTGTGTGAATTGTGTGGCAAAACCTTTGCAAGACTACGTAACCTGGTACAGCACTTGGAATGTGTTCATACTGGGCCCTTTCAGTGTAAATATTGTGACAAAACTTTTGCAAGGTCAAGTAGGCTAAACGAGCATGAACGTGTGCATACGGGAGAGAAGCCTTTTTTGTGTCAATTTTGTAACAAAAGCTTTGCAATATTCAGAAAGTTCAAAGAGCATCAACGTGTTCATACTGGAAATAAGCCCTTCACGTGTACATGTTGCAATAAACGGTTTGCAACATCAAGTAAGTTAAAACGGCACACTGGAGGGACGCGCTTGGTAGATTTTTGCAAATTTTGTAAGAAATTCTTTGCAGTGTCATCAGGTAACCTAGCAAAGCATGAATGCATTCCTGTTGAAGCTATATTTAGATGTATGTTTTGTGATAGAGCCTTCATTGGTCCAGATGAATTGAAGAAACATGAACGTATCCACACCAAAGAGAAACCTTTCAAATGTGAAGTCTGCAACACAGGCTTCAGAGAGATAGATCATTTGGAAAAGCACAAACTTATTCATAGCAAGGAGAAGCCTGTGAAATGTAAGTTTTGTGGCAATGGCTTCACCACTTCAAGCAGCTGGGATAAGGGTGATGAAAGTCATTCTAAAATAGAGGTTTTTACATGTCTATGCAATTTTTGTAACTATGGTTTCACATGGTCAGGTAGTGTGCTTAAAGACCGAACTGAAGAGAAGCCCTTTGAGTATAAGTGTGTAAGTACAGTACTATCAGATTCATTAAAAGTACACCAAGGTATTCAAAAGATAGTGAATATAATTGAAACAACGACTGCTGAATGTAATTCATCAACTGAAGCCTCTTCGAGGGCAGATTGCTCACGTAAAAGTATTGAAGCCTCTACAAGGGCAGATTGCTCACGTGAAAGGATTCAACCTGAAGTGAAACCTACTGAATGTGAAACTCTAAATGAAGCCTCCACGGGGTCTGACTACACAAATGTACATGAAAGGATTCACAATGTAGAAAAAGCTTTTGAATGTATGTCTTCAGGTAAAGCCTCTTCAGACTTAGAGCAGGATGGTATTTATGTCAAAGAGGAGCCTTTAGAATGGGATTCTTTAAGAGAAGCCTCCTGTAACACAAATGTACATGAAAGAATTCACACCGAAGAGGCGACTTCTGAATTGAGCTCCACAAACGGAGCCCCTACTGAGCATGTGGGTATTGATATTAAAGAGGAGCCTTTTGAATACAAATCTGAAAGCGAAGTCTCTGCAGTATCGGATAACTCAACTGTTGTCGGGAGTATTCGTAATGCAGAGAACCCTTGTGATGTAAGGTCTTCAAACGGTGGCTCTGCAAATGATGATATTGATATTAAAGAGGAGCCTTTTGAATGGGAGTCTTCCCCGTTGTCTGATAACTGGAATGCAAATCAAATAAGTCGTACTGAAGAGAAACATTTGTTATGCAACGAAAGCTTCATAAGATCAGATCATTTGAAGGAACATGACTATGCTCTTACTGAAGAGGTTTCTTTGGGATATATGTCATCTGGTGAAGCTTCTGTCGAGCATAAAGAGGAATGCAAGTCTGAAATTCAGGAGCATCTTGAATGCGAATCTTCAAGTGTAGCCTCTGAAGTGTCAGATAACATAAATGTATATGATGATATTCAAAGTAAACAGAACTTACAGAAGCCTGTTGACCATTTATTATGCAACAAACGCTTCACAAGATCAGATCACTTGAAGGAACATGACTATGCCCTTATGAACACGACATCTTTTGAATGTAAATATTGTGACAAATGCTTCACTACATCAAGTGACTTGAAAAAACACGAACTCAAATGTACCGAGAAAAAGGCTCTCCAATGTAAATATTGTAACAAAGGCTTCGAACATGCACATAATTTGAAAGTTCATGAAGACATTCATATTAAAAACACACCCTTGATATGTCCGTTTTGCAACACAGGCTTCACAGCATTTGTTGACATGGAAAGACATGAATGTATCCCTCCTACAGAGAAGCCTATTGAATGCCCAAATTCGAACAAATGCTTCACAAGTCATGGCATTTAAAAACACATGTAAATGACATCACAACCTCAAGTCGTCACATGACGGTACCTACCCAAGAGAAGCTCTATGAATGCACATGTTGTAACAAAGGTTTCACAACTTCAAAAAACTTGAAAGCACATGAACTTAATATTCATATTAAAGGGAAGTCTTACACGTGTACATTTTGTAACAATGGATTTACACAATCAAGTGACTTGAAACGCCATGAACGTATTCATATAAAACATAAACCTTACAAATGTAGATTTTGCAACAAAGGTTTCACACAATCAAGTGGACGGAAACGCCATGAACAAATTCATACCGGAGAAAAACCTTACAAATGTACATTTTGTAACAAGGGTTTCATACGGTTATTTGACTTGAAAGCACATGAACGTATTCATACTGGAGAGAAGCCTTACCTATGTACATTTTGCGGCAAAGGCTTTTCATCGTCCAATAACTTGAAGCAACATGAACGTATTCATACTGGAGAGAAGCCTTTCAAATGCACATTTTGTAACAAGGGTTTCATACGACCAGATTACTTGAGTTTCGGAGAAGCGTTTCAAATGCAAAGTCTGAGTGTAACAAGAGTTTCACATGGTCAAGTACCTTGAAAGCACATGATCGTATCCATACTAAAGAGAAACCTTTCAAATGATGCACAGTTCGGAGAAGCGTTTCAAATGCAAAATCTGTAACAAGAGTTTCACATGGTCAAGTACCTTGAAAGCACATGATCGTATCCATACTAAAGAGAAACCTTTCAAATGTACATTTTGTAACAGAGGCTTCACACATTTAAGTAGCTTGAAAAGACATGAACGTATACATACTAAGGAGAAGCCTTTCAAACGCAAAGTTTGTAACAAAAGGTTCACTCAGTCGAGTACCTTGAAAGCGCATGAACATATTCACATTAAAGAGAAGCCTTTTAAATGTAAATTTTGTAACAAGGGTTTCATACGACCAGATTACTTGATAGCACATGAATATATTCATATTCCAGTTTCGGAGAGGCCTTATAAATGTAAATTTTGTGATAAGGGCCTTATATCATCACGAAACATGAAAAGACATGAGCATATACATGGTAAAAAAATCCTTTAGATGTACACTTTCTAACAAAAGCTTCATGGATACACCAAAAACTGTTAAACGAAAGTGCTCATTGAAACAAAAAGGAATATTTTGAATGTTCATTGCGCAAACAAGCTTTGTACACATGCTAGTTTGAATACTCATCGATCATATCATAATAAAAGTCAAGGTGAAGAAGGTAGTATTTACCAATGCCAGTTTTGCAGCAAATACTTTTCAAATTTGCATACTTTTATGGAACATGAACGTATCTGCTCGAATTCGAACAGTGCCACTATAGTCAAGTAATTAATGGTAGAGGAAGAGACCTAATGTCTGCTGACCAAATCGGCAAATCTTTGTAATGAAGGTTTCAAAGGTTTGTTGGCATGCCTGAAGGGTACTGAATAATTTGGCTTGGGCTGCCCTCTTCAAAGTGTCAGCCATTTTTGGTAGGGGTCAATTAAGGTCCAACAGGGGGTCAAAATCATAAATTATCCCAATTCTTTAAAACAAAATTACTCGCTGGTCATGAGAAATCCAAAAAGGTTTAGTTTGCCCTAGCTGCGACCTTAGGATACGGAGCTATGGTCGGAAACGTCGCAAAGGTCAAACTAGCTTTTTTGTTTGTTTGTGTTAGCAGAAATGTGTTTGGAAAATCATGTTGTATAAACATACTTGGGATATGTTGTACACTATATCATATTGGAAAATAGATCTCATCTCAAATTGGATAAAATTGATTTACAATATAAGCAGGAATATATGGTCAATTCCAGCGAAAGGGACAAAATTCTCTCTATGTTAACTTTCCACTTTAAAATGTCATTAATAAAGGAAATCACGTTATTGATGGAGCATATCATGTCACGTCAAATGTGCTCTCTTTGTGCATATAGGCCTTTACTAGCAAGTCATTCCAGGGGACAAGTTATGATAGCTTAAATGAATTGGCGTTACCCACGAATTCAAAGATAAAGCACCATATATGTCATTGAATGTCCTTCAATCAAAATGAAATTATTACCGTTAGAAAGACGTTTGCATGATCTCTCATCATATGTAAAACGATTGAATTCCACCAAAGTTTGTGGACTCTAGAGGCCATTAAGTCAATTTGGCTAATAATGTTGTTACCCGCGTATCAAAAATAAAATGATCGTTCTGAAAAATGTTAAGTGAATATGCCATAAATGACTATATCATGAAACGAAGTTTCGTTCTATAATTCTGAGGTCCAAGTGATTATTTTATGCAAATACGTTTTACCCATAAAATTCCATAAAATCAAATTTGACGTTACCCACGTATCAACTGTTACCCACGAGTCCAGCAAATATAATTGCCATAACTTAAATTAATATTTAATGACTTTGGACACTGAATTTAGTTTGACAAGCGCTTAAAATTGTAAATCGTAAAAATACGTTCACCGCTTTAAAAAGAATCTACGACGGTTTAAACTTTTGTTACCCACGAATCCCGAATAGATGCTAACCTTGAAAAATAAGGAGATTGTTTATTTTAAGTTTAAATCAGCACATATTCAAGCCATGGGTATGCTATAATTTTGACAGTACTTACAGTTTATACACCTAAGAAACGCAAACCCCAAACGGTACTATAGTACTTATAGCTTTACCCACGAATTCGACGTTACCCACGAATCCAAGGATTTACTCGTAAATTATATGTTACTTATGCATCTTAACATTTTGAAAACATGCGAAATAGGTTCCAAAACAGTCCTGTTTAATAGCGTCCTCTTGAAGGTATACTGAAGCTGCATCATGAAGTTTTGATTGATTATCCTAAATTACCATTTTTTAGGTAAATGCAATTGGTTAGAGAAACGGGAATCATTGAAACACAATGGAGGAATAACCGCATGGTGGTTTCCAACCTTCTGTAATATTTTCTATTTTGCCGCTTACCAATACATACCTTCAAATATGTGTTACCCACGAACATTTTGGTTACCCACGAATCCCTACTTAAATTATAGTTAACAATGTATTGATAGTGTTTTAGTTCATAGGAACTGTCAAACACGAGTTAATAGAATATTGCTGCATGAAAATATGGAATGATTTTACTAAAATAATAATATAAAACTGTTTGCTCTGTCTATTTGAATTTGGCAACTTCATTATTCTCAAGATTTTTATACCCAAAATGCCATAATGATCCATTCTAAATATTCCATGTAGTCTGTATTTTGATTAAAATTCATTTTAGTGCCATTGCAGCCTGAAATATTGACATACGGAAAAGTATTTTTTATTTTTATTAAAAAAAATTAATAGGAATTGCTATTTTCCAGACGCTGTTACCCACGAATCCATCCGAGATCCTCATCCTGCGACGAGATACAAAATCTAACTTTATATTTATATGAAGCATTTATTCTAATCTTTCGAAATAATACAGTAATGTTAAATGACAGCCACTTTGGAAAGAGTTCGAAGAATTGACACAATCTTAACTGTACACCTGGTTCTTTCTTAAAATTTGTAATAACCAAAATATTTCTTTGTAGATATATGTAATAAAATTCTATTTTACGTTCAAAGTCTTCACCGATTTCTAGTGTATATGAGTCACTCTTAAAATATTGAAAGATATTAAAGAAAGTGAAATTTTATGGCGTACAACAGGTGAAAAATGCTTGAATTCGTGGGTAACATGCATATGCGCATTTAACACTTTATTTGGTCTAGCAAGAAAAGTTATTTTTCAATCCTATGGCACTTCCACCTGATGATTCACTAGACATGATCGTCTCATTTGATAAGTCTAGAATTGAAAAGGAAAACATTTTCAAAATGGCCCCAGAGAGAATTTTGGCCCGCTTTGGCTGGAATTGACCATATATAGAAATGAGTAGCAATTTGAGATCCAGATTCACCCATTGCCAGGTGCCCTCGCTGAAGTTTTCTGGCAAATGAATGATATCACAAATAATTTTATGTACATATATGACATGTTAACTTGTTGCTGATCCTGTGTCACATACTGGGGTACTAAAAAAGGTGGCTTTGTTACATTTTGATGTGCAGCTTGGATTTCAAAACAATGTCTCTTGAGTATTCCTTCACTTAGAAGATTCAATTAGGTCTTAAATTGAGGCTAATTTATTCTATATTACTCATGTTTTTATCCTGTTTTAAAATATGTTTTAATTATTTTCTTATGACGTTTGGCATGAAATATGCCAAGGGTGGCTGAGGATTAGGGGGAGGCGGATTAGGGGGGAGGGATTCATATCGTAAATTTGATTTAAAACCCCCATTAAAAATGTGAATCTAGTAAAAAATGTCTAAATGAACCCCAGACATCTAAACCAAGTAAATAAATACAAAAGTTCATTTAAAAGACCAATACTTGCTCAGAATGATTGTAAATGTGGAAAAAAGAGGTGGGATTACATCCTCCCTACTTTGTGATTGTTTTTGCCCGCACTCTCTCATTTTGTAACCGATTTCCATAAAAAAAGGTGTCAAAATGCTCAGGAGGATGAACCACTTCAAATGAGATGTGTAGGTAAAATGTTTGAACCATTTCATTTTTTTACTATGTAACACAAAGGTACCCCAGGTTGTGACACGGGACCTGCTACTTCACCGACTCTTTGCAAAAAAGAGCATTAGAGTTAAGGTGTCATTCAATTAAACTCAATTGGGTGGATTATATCTCTTTTTAATACTCATAATCTTACTTTTATAGATCTTATATTCTTAATCAATTTTAAATTTGAGAAGATCACAAAATGAGATCCATTTTGCAATAAGAGCAGTGGGACTAGTTATAATACATTTTGTGTTAACAAATTTCAGGTATATTGCAATTTTGCAATCTGAGTGCATCTTGATCATTCACATGGTCACAATGGTAACACTGAAAGGGATATTGACACAAAGAAAGTAAAAAGAAGTTTTTGCAATTTTAATTGATGCACAGTAAGTTGATCTGTTATACTCTTTAAAAAATTACTTTTTCTGATGTTGACCTTTACCGGCCAACTACAAATTTTGGAACTTTTTTTCAAGAAGCCATACAGGCTATGGGGTTGTGCAACAGGTGCATTAATTACGTGTACCCCCGGGTGTTGAATTCTGAAAATGGTCTGCCAAAAATCTTTGCCCCTCCCTTTTGACGTCCCAAAAAAACCTTTGCCTCCCCCTTTTGACGTGCCAAAAAGAACCCTTTCCACACGATCATTTACTTTAAAATTGGCAATTTTCGCGCGCATTGTGCCCATCAGTTTATTATTTGATCATTTACCTTAAAATTGGCCATTTTTCCGCGCTTCCCTTGTTTCAATAAGTTCAATCTGGGAGCAAAAGTCGCTAATTGAATTGCAAATTTTCGCGCGCTTCACGCGCATTTTGTCCAGTTCAACAATTCATACTTGGATCATTTTAGCTTCACATTGGCTTTAAATTGACAACATTTTTGCACTTTTGTGGAATTTGTTAAGAGGAACTTAATCTGGGAGCAAAATGCCACTTTCGCTTCGTTTCCACATTATGTTCAAGGATTTTACACCAACCTCCTCCCCCCCCCATGTCACAAAGAAATTTACGCCACAAGTTGCCCCCCCCCCACACACACACACACTTATGAGGTCCTCCACCGTCATCATTGATCAAAGGGGCCCATGCGTTCACATTGCCCCTGGGCCCGTAATGGCTCTCGGCGGCGCTGCAAAAATGACAAAATACAGGGACCAATAACAGGCCTAATTGTTATTGTTAAGATAATTATGTTAAATGCAAAAGCCAGTTGGAGATTGTGTCATTAATCAGTTAATGTTTTATTGGCAGTTTGTGTGTAAATTCATTATTCATGATAATCCAATACAGTGAAATAAAGTAACTGGCCAGTTTCGAACACCGCCAAATTGTTGAATTCCTTTGCCTTTGGCCCAATATGTACATATTTCAATATATGAGGGGTTATATAAAGAATATGCAATACATTTAGATGAGTATGATTATAGAACTATGCAGAAAATGTCAACTGTAAAATACGCCGTAGAAGTGACGTAGTTAATCAGATTAACTACCATAGTAATAGATGAATAATACAATTTTGGTTATATCGCCCCGCACTACAACGTTTATGCGGTACCGATGCATTGAACCATAGATGTCAAAGAAATGCTAATCACTTGCACCTGTAAGACTAATCTCTTTGAAAAGAGCGGTATTGTATTCAATCTATTATATGATTAAAGACAGGTGATGAGTGCAACCTGCTGTAGTGCAGCGCGGTATATTCAAAAATTGTATTCATCTATTGCTATGGTAGTTATGCACATATCAAATGCAACCCCGGCCCCTGGGGACCCGGGGATGGTCCGGGATTTGACATCATGTGACCCGGGGTTGACTCAAAATGTGTCCCGGGTGAGCCGGGTGTTGGCCGGGACTTGACGTCGGCCAAACCCCCGGGAAATTGGGCCGGGACTTTACCAGGGCGAGGGCCGGGATTATGTCGTAACTTACCCGGGGTTTTCCAACCAGTAAAATGGGCGTTTAACAATATTAAAATCACAAATCTTTGAAAGGATGTTTTAAACAATATCCAAAATATTAATAACTTGTGCGCCAAAAGTTTGATAGATGGTCATCATTGATTTTAAACAAGATACAAGGTAGGCCTATATTTGGATGGGGTATGGGCCTTTACAGAGTAGCCTAATTATAATTGAAGTAAGCATTTTGGATTGATATCAAAAAAATTCATATATAGGCCTATAATATGATGTGCTTAAAATGTTTATGCAAAGATCGAACATTCGACACTCCAGTATCCTGGACAGATGTAAATGTAGTGATCTGTTTCTTTCATATCTTTGATGTTTTAATCGTATAGACCTACATGTCGGCCCTATATCAATACGATATTCCTGGTTTATTCCCTGCATTTTCCGACCCGCCATTCATGTATTCCTAATTTTGTTAAATTGTACAATTTGATATGTACTTAATGTAGTGTACTTTAATGTATTGGTTATTTGTTGATGTTTTAAGTTTGACCCCTGGGCCAAACTGAAAAATGGTGTTTACACTGAGTTTTGTAACCCAGGCAAAAGAAGTTTTAATAAATAAATAAATAAAATATTTAAAACAAGCATGCATAATTATCAAATATAGTGATGGCACACAGGGATCCCCCCTTGTCCCGTTCCCCATGTCACTGTAAAGCATTAAAAAAATACACGAAATGACTAAGTGGGAAAGTCGGGTGAATGGGGTCCGACATTGATATATGCAAAGTAAAATTCCTTCGACGGTATGCTCGTCCGAAAAAGGGTTGCTAGGCATAATAGACAGTTAGTCAGTCCGAAAGTGGAAATTTCACTTCTGAATGTTAGACAGACTCTTAACTTCAATAATTATAGTCCGAATCTGAAACATGGATCTAGTTTCCTTCTAACTAACTATACGTGTGTTCATAATCGGCATATGGGTAAACTGTTCACGTGAAGCCCGTGCATTGATACTCAAACAGTAAAGCAAGTAGGCCTACACCTAATATATTATATAGGAAGGGAAGGAAAGAATTAAGCTGCTCTGCGCTAGTGACGAGAATCTAGATAGCCTAATTTCGTTTATCGTTTTTAGATGTTCTGCAACAAGGTGAGTAACTGACGTATTTGCAATGGAACACACATGTAGGCCTATATTTGAAGCGTGTGAATCCACCAGCATCATATCCAGAGCTCGGCAGTCCATTGAAGACATACCTGCCAAATTTTGAGCCCGCATGACCAGTGTGATGACAAGATTGCCGCGATATTAAAACCATATTAAGATCCAGGACTATATCCGATGCTCAGGGCCGGGAACTTGGGCCGAGGAATACCCGGGGTTTGCATCGGATATTTGCCCCGGGGGGCCGGGGAGTGGCTGAGAGTTTTGCCCGGGTGAGTCCGGGACTGGCCAGGTGTTTACCCGGGACTTTAACTTTAAAACCCCAAATCCACGGCCCTCGACCCGGCCATCCCCGGGTCCCCAGGGGCCGGGATTGCATTTGATATGTGCATTAATCCGATTATGGCGTCACTTCTACAGCGTATAGAGCTTGCTTACTTGCTTAAGATGAGTGGTGTCCTCGAACTACAACAGCACGCCAAACCAAGGGGGTGACACTAGATTCACGGTTGTTCTATTATCAACGCAAACCTATGACATATCCCGCTGGCTTGCTACTTAGAAAATGAGGCCAGTTATCGATCGGTTATGAATAATTAATTTCGATCCCTTGATCATGTTAATTAGGGTTGGCAAATAACGACGCCGTTAGTTTTGCGAACTCTGCCTGTTGAATGCGAGTAGCAAGCTTGAAAGAGCGCCAGCTAGCAGAGCAGGGAGCAATCCGGTGATGGCGTACTAGTATTTCCCATCAGGCACCAGTGATTTGTTTTTACAGAAAGTCTACTAATTTGATATTGGAATAACCTTTCGCAATAGTAATGTCGAAATTAGGAATTGGTGTCAATAATACGACGGTAGTGTATCACTTGAATTTGATACGATATCCAGCCAGCGATTTAGTGATAAAAAACCTTTGACCACTGACCTGACCTACCGTCACGTGAAGCGCCATATTCGTTTGTTTTTATTTCCTCGTGTGATAATAAATATCATTCAAACTATAGTTGTCGGCCGTACACGTAGTTTATTACTGGCCTAAGAAGTTTATTTTTAAAAACAAGTAAATAATCATTACTCACCGTTCTATTTGATCTTGTGGATTTCTAAACACGTAATAAATTGAAACGCCACCGCCGGATTGCTCTCAGGTAGTAAAGCGGGCGCACTTTCAAGCTTTGAAGCTTGCTGTTCACTACCGGAAGTAATATTAATTAAGTGATGTCACTGATGTGCAGAGTTTCTGGAATACCACTTGTATCGTACATGTATAATTTGAATGCAGCTTGCTGTATTTAATATGTGTAGGCCTATTAGGGGCCTATAAGAGTTTAGGCCCATCGAAAAAAACAATTGAATAATTTTGGAGATTATCAGGGGCTGTGCAATAGTTTTGAGTCCTGGGGAGGGTAAAATGGGGGGTGGGGGATGGAGGGGTGCGATTTCATAAAAGGCTTAGGATAACCGGGGGGTACTTGGATTATTTTTCGACGGGGATGTGCGGCCCGAGCTTCCGTACCCATAACCATTTCTAAGGGTCACGATTTTACCGAAAATATGTACCCATATCTAAGGATTGTCAGGAAAGTAAGGACCCATATCTAAGGATTTGAGCTTGAAAATGAGCAACATGTTTTCTCGCATGTTTTTCCTTTTCACACATAGCACGGAAAATCTAAAAGGGATACCCATGTCTATGGATTTTTTCTTCAGTAGACCCATGTCTAAGGATTTTTCGTGGGAAACCTTGTACGTGAGTACCCCGGGGGGAGAGGATACGTAACAGTAAACGTCCGGAAACGCTTATGATATGGAAATTTTATTTTGAACAAAAATTCTTTAATCACTATTGACGGTTTCGCCTACCATGGCCAATAATGAGTAAAATATCGGTTTAGTTTTTTTTTAAAGTTTTCTTACTGTAGGCCTACATCTACAAATCTGATGTATTTAATCATTATTTGGAATCCCAATAATTTGAATGTCCAACAGGGGGGTGGTCACAATATTTTTGGCAGGCTGAGAGGGGAAGCTATTTATTTATTTATTTATTTATTTATTTATTTATTTATTTATTTATTTATTTATTTATTTATTTATTTATTTATTTATTTATTTATTTATTTATTTATTTATTTATTTATTTATTTATTTATTTATTTATTTATTATAATTATTAAGGCTTGTTCAGGTAACTCGCCTCTAACATTTCACGCACTCACTTGCACCGGCTCAACAAATCAATCAATCAGTTAATTAATCAATCAATCAATCAATTCACAAACAATGAATATGAATAAATTATATGATATTCAATTTCGATCAACAGACGTATCAAACCATCAAACAATGAATAAATGAACTGATCGACCAAGAGCCCTTTTTTTGTAAAGAGTGTGAGTGAGTAATTAAACAAAATAAATACATAATTATTTACATTAAAAAAATAAACAAATAAACAAACAAATAAATAAATAAGAAAAATTTGAACAAATGGTATCGTAGCATTGCATTCACAAAAATAAACATTGCTGACAGGAGGACTCGAACCAACAATCTTGGCATCATCAGTCTGATGCTCTACCACTGACCTACGACGGCAGCTAGTGGTTATGATCTAGTTTTTAGCCTATACAGTGTTCGTCTGTGATAATGCCGCCTCGTTAAAAAAATAAATATAAAATAGACAAGTTATTTTGATATCAATCTTTTTTTTTTAATAGAGCCGTAACATTTTGTTTAAAGATCTCAATTTTTATTTTCTTTAGAGCAGGGAAAAATATTTCCTCTTTTCTACAATTTGAGCCCAAAATAAGAATCTACTTCTTTTATTACTGATTTAATGTTACACGTCTCACAACAGAAATTTAGATGGCTTAGTAGTCTTGCACTGTGCTTTTTAACCGGGAGGTACCGAGATCGATTCCCACCTCTGCCTACAATTTTTTTTTCAAGCCTGGGAAATAATAAGTTTATTTGGCTTCACAACGCTAAATTATTCATGACTTGCCCAACCATGATGCAGTCATGTCTACAGTAGAATTCATCTCGACCTTTGCAGGACTTAACCCCATTAAAAGCTATTAAACCAAGATAACACTCATTGAAACAGCTCAACTGATTAAATCGGATCTTCTCTGGTTGTGCACAAGTAGCCTACAAGTGTCTGTTTTCATGTGCGATATCGCAATATAGCTGGTATTCATAGCTTCAGTTGGGTAACCGATTATAAAGGAAACGAAAGGAAACAATGGTATGTGTGGCTTTGTTCACGAAATCAGACAATGGCGTGCTTTTTGTAAACCAGCATTCTTGAAAATGAGCAACATAATGATTGTTGACTTAACACGGTTTGAAAAATAATTTCTTCATATTTTTGGTGTTATCTGTCGTTTACATGTCCTTCCTAAAACACAAAAGTACGACCCTCTCCAAACACCTAAATTAGCTAAAAATTTAGGACATGTTACAAAACTATATTGTCTAGAATTTTAGAAGAGTACTTTTAATATTGGCCGGTTATTTTTCACACAGCGACGTTAACTAGGCAATGTACTATTACCTATAACATTAACTAAAACACGAAAGTACGAATATTTCCAAACATCTAAATTAGCTAAAAATTTAGGACATGTTAAAAACTATATTTTCTAGAACTTTAGAAGAGTACTTTTAATATTGGCCGGTTATTTTTCACACAGCGACGTTAACTAGTCATATCCCCATACTGTTAACGTAGGGCTATTTGTAAAGGTCACGCGTCAATGGGAAAGAGCACTGTGTATTGTGTATAGGAAAACGGACAGTAACTGCAGTATGCCTGGTGGTGTAAAGTGCTCCCCATAACATAGTGGCTAATTTAAATAAGAATGCGGCACATGCAAATGAGGGATTGCCCTCTCCAGGAATTGCTTCATGGCCAAACCCTTCTGTCCTGCATGGCCGTTCCCAAATCCATAACATCCAGTCCAGTGTCCTGTTTCAATACATCCACGTATGTTAGAGGGGGTCTACCAGGTTTTCTGCTTCCATGTTTTGGTGTCCAATGGATCAGCTTAGCTACAGGTTCATTTTTTTATAGAGCAGTCAGCAGCTATTGTATTAGACCTGTCTTACACAGGTTGCACTAGCCCCTAGATAATTTGAATTGAAGAAAGAATATGATATCTGGCCATGATGAGACCAAGCATGGCCAAATAAAGCGGATTATGCATAATTCTGCCATTATGCAGTCATGTCCACAGCATAATTCACCACGACCTTTGCAGGACTTAAACCCCATTAAACCAAGATAAACCTCATTGAAAGCAGCTCAACTATGTTAAATCAGGGATGTGTCTCATAGCCCTGGTTAAATCCATAAACATATGTTTCTGATTTACCTGTGCGATATTTCAATGTGCTGTGATGAAATCGGTATTATAGTTTCAGTTGGATGCACCATTACAAAGCAAACGCACAGTAACAATAGTGATCGTGGCCTTTGTTTCCGAAATGAGAACAATAGTCTGCTTATTGTTATCCAGCCATGTTGATGGTACAACTCATGTCAAACTTGTCACAGTTATTGTGATCGTATCACACAAGTAAATGAGAAACATGTGATTTTGGACTTAACACGGAAAAAGTTATTCCATTTTTTAGCTCTAGAACTCCATATTTGGGAGGGCTCGACAACAATCTTCCCAAAATCGGATTTTAATTATTTTTAGATGACCATAGAGGGAAAGAATTGAAGTTTATTTACAGTTTCTATGGCGAAAATTGATCAAACCGATCACACGATGGTGCTCGTTCGAAGTTGGAGCTATCGCGAGTCAGCTGTGAGCACAATTTGTCATTGAAATTACACGTCCGACTGTTATGGAATTTTGGAAGACTCTGTTCGGGAAAACAGCTCGTCAACAGCTTTCCTGTGACATTTTTTACTTCAAATTGTAGTATGTTAAGGATGAACATTGTAATTCACATGTGAGCTTCTATGGCTATTATTGGGTGAAGGGTTTTCCCACCAGTCCACTAACTAGTCCTTTGCCTATACTAGTACAGTGAGTGAGCTATGTCAATCATCAATTGGATGGAGCGCTGTGTGTGCACTGAATAGGAAAAACGGACAGCAACTGCATAATGCATTGAATGAACCCCCCTAGAATTTGAGAGAAAACTCTGGGTCATTCGGTGTCGGTGAGAATCGGAATTGTTTTCATAAGTCTCGAAAATTGGCGACATAAAGGAAGTGATTAGATGGGAGGAAGTTGAAAACCGTCACCCATTTTTAGCGAGTTCCCCCGCCCCCCACGCGGGCGGCTTAATTTCTTTCAGCAACTATAATGGGCCGCAATATATCACTAACCGCATAGTCCTAGGCAAGGTTCAGTATTGTGAGGGTGAGGGTCTTAGGGTTAGGCCCGGGGGTTAGGGTCTTATGGCTAAGGTTAGGGTAAGGGTTAGGTTTAGGGTTAGGGTAAGGATTAGGGTTAGGATTATATTCGTATTTATTAGTAGGCCTTAAGTGTATATATGCACTTTATTCAATAATCAATAAGTATCATAAACAAACACCTTTCTGGCACAACGAATCATAGCACAGTCGTGTAGGCATTAGACTATGGATACATAGATTGTGGGTTCGAACCCCAGGTAAACCGTTGTAGAATTTTAATTCTATCGATTTCTTTTTATTTTATTAAGGGAACGTTCATAAATACCTTGGTGGGGGGGCTGGAAAATTTGTAGGGGGGTCAAAAAGTTTTGACCTTCCAAAAGGGGGGGTCAAAAAGTTTTTGACATGGCAAAAGGGGGGTCAAGAAAGTTTTGACACCCATAAAGGGGGGGGGTCTAAAAGTTCAATACAAAATTTGTGCGCGCTACGCGCACATTGTCACGATAAAGCCCTTTTCATCTCGATCATAGGCATAAATAGAGTAAAATACACAATTTTTGCGCGCTACGTGCGCACATCCAGTTAAGCATTTTTTAAAGCTCCGTTATGTGTGTAAAGCAACTGCAATTGTTTTTGGTCTGTGCCCCAAAATTTTATTTGCCCCCCCCCCCCCACAACAAGAAAGCTGGATACACCCCTAATACATCCGTGCAATAACTTTTGAGACCTTATTTGAAAGCAATTTATTTATATTTTATGATGTCCTGACAATTTAGGCCTATTATAGACATAAGGCCTGTAAGAGTGACACTGATAAATGATAAATTTATTGGGGATCTGTTTGCTTGAATTTGTAACAAGGTTGAAACTATAAGTTTAATCCAAAATAAAGCATTACCTATAGTGGAAACAAGAGCGGAGTATTTTAAGTACTAGTAGACCTATACCTTCATTATGTGTGTGTGTGGGGGGGGGGTAAAAAGTTTGGGTGTATACAAAAGGGGGGGTCAAAAAAGTTTTCAGTCCATAAAGAGGGGGGTTCTAAAAGTTTAACATACAGACAGAGGGGGGGTCAAAAAAGTTTTGACATACCGAAATCAAAATTTTCCAGCCCCCCCCACCAAAGTATTTATGAACGTTCCCTAAGTACGAGGAAATACTAATGGTAATAAACTCGTGTTATATCTAGCCTCATAGGCCTATAATAGCTTATAATTTATGTGTTATCGCATTGCGGCCGATTATGGTTGCAGAAGGAACTTACGCGTCCGGGCGAACTTGGGTTGGACTAAATAGTAATAGCTAGTAATGGACCGTTTCATTGCGGTATTTATGTCGGCCTCGTGTAAATAGGCGCAGGCGTACGCATCAGCAGGGAACTTATGGGCGCATTACACCAAATCACTGCGCGAAAGGTGCAATTGTTCCGGTTAAAAGTATATGGCTACGGTACTGTCAGAGATAATGTGTGGGGGGGGGGTGTCCTTAGGGACCATGTTGTTCGTTAGGTTGGCATGTTCTGATTTAAATGAAAGATGCTAACCTATTATGACTAAAATAGATATGATATTAGCAGAGGAGAGAGAAAACAGAGGCTGTAGGCCCCCCAGGTAGGCCCCCCTACCACCACGCACCGACATCGCCTGGCTAATAATTACTTGGTGCATCAGAGATACTAAAATCAATACCCATGATCGATACACGTGAATGTGCTATGCACGAGTTTGATATAAGACGAAAATCTTTGGATACAATGATGACTCTCCCGTAAATGATTTCGTCTAAAGAAGCCAGATGTGGTTCCTTGGACTTGAATATATGTTTTGAATAGATATGATAGTCAATAGCTAGCGTCTTGAGAAAGAAGCTTGCATCTTGAACTCAAAAACTGACAATAATTCTGATTTTATATGTGCCGACTAGGCCTACTGAGGCCTATATAGCGCAGTGTATAGGCCAATCGTGGAGGTAGTCTAAAAGCAGTGACATGGCGTACCATATGGTCACTCACACACTAGCGAGGTCAGTCACCGCCACCGCCACCGTCACCGGGCTATTGTCAGTAGCCTTAGTCAGATGTCCTTCGGCCCATTATGCGTCTCAAAACTATTAAACAGGTCGGAACATTTCAACTTTCAATGTTTTTTTAATAAAAAACTGAATCTGTAAGCTCACCAAACTTGAGGCTTAAATTAAAATTCAGTCCTTAATTAATAAAGGGATGACGTAAAAAAGTGAAAAATATTGTCACGCGTGGTAGAAAACGCCGGTTAAAAAGTACATTTTTACGTGCTTTTCAATGGAGAAGTTATTTGGTGGTCTACGCCCTTAAATGATATCTTTGCAATACACTACAGAGTGTATGCAGTGCAGTGCAGTACGGCGTGGGTTGAACCCGGAAGTTGAACTGAAATTTATGCATTAATAATTCAAATTACACTACATGTATGTGTTTTAATATGCTGACATTACAATTACATGCAAACACATGCATTGTTTTTGCATGGGCGACAACGGCCATGACGGCTACTAGTACGATGATGTTGAATGAGAGTGTTAGGGACTATACAGTACGTAGTATATGTATGTACAGCTCTAAACAGTACAAGCTTATAATCATGTACGGAGACAATGCAGGCCTACGTGTATAGGCCTATGTGGTCCAAGAGATAGCAAGAATTTCTTTGACAAAAATGACCAGGTGTCTTGTTATGATAGTTGGATAGAACATCCCATGGGACATCTGAAAAGTGAAGTCTTGAGTGTCGTGAGCGGTGGAGCGTGACATCAGAGGTCAATGACCTCAAATTTGACCCGTTTTCCTGTATAATTCGTATTATGCATGCCATTTATTAACAATAGCCTTGATTTTCACATTTTTGATGTCTAATGAAAGATATTGAAATTATCTATCAAACAAAACCAATATCAATGAGATTTGAAAATGTTTCGATCCTAATTTTGAGCCAAAAACGTCAAAATTTAGCATTTTTACCCATATTTTGCAAATTGACCTGACATAAAACTTATAATTTCCTGAAAAGCGTGAATGTATTACTTAAATATTCTTACTCAAAACCTGACCCATTATGTTGACAAAAAGATGACCAAAAACAATGTGTGTGGGTAAAGTCATTGTTGGGCAAGGACATTTAAAGTGCAATGACCTCTTAAATTTACTATGTAAGAAGTTTTCTGCACATATAGACTATGGGCTATGCTAACCCCACTCCCCCCTAGGGGGATTTATGGAGGCAGGTATTTTTGGGACCCTAATGCATTGAGGTTTTGAAATCCACTTGCCTGCACATTTGCCAGCGGTGGGTGAGGCGGTGAGGGCGCTTTTTTTCAAAATGGCCGCCAAAATCACAAAAATCAACATAACTAGGCCAGTGAAGCTCCTAGCAGCATAATTATAATGTCTACACCCATGTTTTTAGGGTCAAGGAATCCAATAGTATCACTTACATCAACAGGGGACCTAAATTTCCAAGATGGCTGCCAAAATTTCAAAATGGCCGACATTGAAAATGAAAATTATCTATATCTCAGTCCTTGAAGCTACTGCAAGCATAATTTTGATGTCTATACCCATGTTTGCAGGATCAAGGAGTCCAATAAAATCACTAAGAACAGCCCAGGACACAAATTCCAAGATGGCTGCCACTGAATTTCAAAATGGCTGCCATTTAAATCAATTTTGTCTATATCTCAGTCGTTGAAGCTCTAAGGAGCATGTCTCTAATGCATTATGCCGTATTGTCGGAATCAAGGATTTCAGCCAATACATTTAGGTTTTGAAATCCGTTCGCCTTCACATTGGCCAGCGGTGGGTGAGTCGGTGAGAGCGCTTTTTCAAAATGGCATCAATAATGACACCATAAATAATCAACGACATGTCTATTACCTAAACACAAGAAGTATCAAAGCCTTAGTAGTATAAGTGGGTAAGTGCAATAGCTGTCCTGTGAACATTTGGCAATATATTGTATATTGTACTCATATACACATGTCAGCTACACATGGCAGCTATTGCACTTACCCACTTGGGCACTCAACAGTCGATGTCCCAACTCCAAGATCAACAACTAATCTAATCATATTCAGTAACTCTATTTGTAAAAGGATTAATTCTAGGAAAAAAATGAAACCATAGCTAAGAGTAGCTTGATGACGTAGCTCCCAGTTGCTGATTGGTGCTGGGTTTACTGTACTGGTGATACTGGTGTTGATACAGTAGCTTCCAATTGCTGGTTGGTACTGGGGTATCTATCTACTGCTGGTATTGGTGATGATAAAGTAGCTACCAACTGATTGTTGCTGGGTTTAGCTATCTACTGTTGATATTGGCGTTGATGAAGCAACTTCCTATTGCTGATTGTGTTGATGAAGCAGCTTTCAATTGAAGTAAATGTTCTTTGGCGCTAAGGTAGCCATCTACTGCTAATATTGGTGTTGATGAAGTAGCTGCCAATTGCTGCTTGTTGCTGTGCTAGCCATCTACTGCTGATACTGGTGTTGATGAAGCAGCTTCCTTTTGCTGATTGTGTTGCTGAAGTAGCTTTCAATTGTTCACTGGCGCTAAGGTAGCTACCTACTGCTGATATTGGTGTTGATGAATAAGCTTTCAATTGTTGATTTTTGTTGATGAAGCAGCTTTCAGCCTTATTGTTCATTGACTCTAAGCTAGCTATCTACTGCTGATATTGGTGTTGATACAGTAGCTCCCAATTGCTGATTTTTGCTAATGTAGCTATCCACTACTGATATTGGTGTTGATGAAGTAGCTTCCAACAGACGGCCTGAAGATGCACCTAGGATAAGGTGTGAAAAATTATTTTATAATATCAGCAGTAGATATCCCAACATCTGTCAACAATAAGGAGCTACTTCATAAACGCCATTGACACCAGTAAGCACAAATTAGCAATACTGCTTCACGAACACAGATATCAGCAGTTGAAAGCTAGCTTAGAAACAATCATCAATTGGAAGCTACTTCATCAACACCAATATCAGTAGTGGATAGCTACATTAGCAACAATCGGCAATTGGGAGCTACTATATCAAAACCAATATCAGCAGTAGATAGCTAGCTTAGAGCCAATGAACAATAAGGCTGAAAGCTACTTCATCAACAACAATCAGCAATTGGAAGCTACTTCATCAACACCAATATCGGCAGTAGATAGCTAACCCAGCAGCAACCAGCAATATGAAGCTACTTCTTTAAGACCAATATCAGCAGTAGATGGCTACATTAGAGCCAATGAACAATTGAAAGCTTATTCATCAACACCAATATCAGCAGTAGGTAGCTACCTTATTGCCAGTGAACAATTGAAAGCTACTTCATCAACAAAATCAGCAAAAGGAAGCTACTTCATCAACACCAATGTCAGCAGTAGATGGCTAACACATTAACAAGCAGCAATTGGTAGCTACTTCGTCAACACCAATATTAGCAGTAGATGGCTACCTTAGCGCCAATAAACATTTACTTCAATAGAAAGCTGCTTCATCAACACCTATCAGCAATATGAAGTTACTTCATCAACGCCAATATCAGCAGTAGATAGCTAAACCCAGCAACAATCAGTTGGTAGCTACTTTATCATCACCAATACCAGCAGGAGATAGATACCAACCACCAATTGGGAGCTACTGTATCTACACCAGTATCACCAGTACAGTAAAACAGCACTAATCAGCAACTGGGAGCTACGTCATCAAGCTACTCTTAGCTATCGTTTCATTTTTTTCCTAGAATTAATCCTTTTACAAATAGAGTTACTGAATATGATTAGACTAGTCGTTGATGTTGGAGTTGGGACTTCGACTGTTGAGTGCCCAAGTGGGCACGTGCAATAGCTGCCATGTGTAGCTGACATGTGTATATGAGTACAATATATAATATATTGCCAAATGTTCACAGGACAGCTATTGACTTACCAACTTATACTACTAAGGCTTTGATACTTCTTGTGTTTAGGTAATAGACATGTCGTTGATTATTTATGGTGTCATTATTGATGCCATTTTGAAAAGGCGCTCTCACCGCCTCACCCACCGCTGGCCAATGTGAAGGCAAGCGGATTTCAAAACCTAAATGTATTGGCTGGAATCCTTGATTCCGACAATACTGCATAATGCATCAGAGACATGCTCCTTAGAGCTTCAACGACTGAGATATAGACAAAATTGATTTAAATGGCAGCCATTTTGAAATTCAGTGGCAGCCATCTTGGAATTTGTGTCCTGGGCTGTTCTTAGTGATTTTATTGGACTCCTTGATCCTGCAAACATGGGTATAGACATCAAAATTATGCTTGCAGGAGCTTCAAGGACTGAGATATAGATAATTTTCATTTTCAATGTCGGCCATTTTGAAATTTTGGCAGCCATCTTGGAAATTTAGGTCCCCTGTTGATGTAAGTGATACTATTGGATTCCTTGCCCCTAAAAACATGGGTATAGACATTATAATTATGCTGCTAGGAGCTTCACTGGCCTAGTTATGTTGATTTTTGTGATTTTGGCGGCAATTTTGAAAAAAAGCGCCCTCACCGCCTCACCCACCGCTGGCAAATGTGCAGGCAAGTGGATTTCAAAACCTCAATGCATTAGGGTCCCAAAAATACCTGCCTCCATAAATCCCCTTAGGGGGGAGTGGGGTTAGCATAGCCCACAGTCTATATGTGCAGAAAACCTCTCACATAGGTCATTGTACTTTAAATGTTCTTGCCCAAAAACGACTTTACCCACACACATTGTTTTTGGTCATCTTTTTGTGAACATAATGGGGCAGTTTTTGAGTAAGAATATTTAAGTAATACATTCACGCTTTTCAGGAAATTATAAGTTTTATGTCAGGTCAATTTGCAAAATATGGGTAAAATGCTAAATTTTGACGTTTTTGGCTCAAAATTAGGATCGAAACATTTTCAAATCTCATTGATATTGGTTTTGTTTGATAGATAATTTCAATATCTTTTAAAAAAAAACAAAAATGTGAAAATCGAGACTGTTGTTAATAAATGGCATGCATAATACGAATTATACAGGAAAACGGGTCAAATTTGAGGTCATTGACCTCTGATGTCACGCTCCACCGCTCACGACACTCAAGACTTCACTTTTCAGATATCCCATGGGATGTTCTATCCAACTATCATAACAAGACACCTGGTCATTTTTGTCAAAGAAATTCTTGCTATCTCTTGGACCAATGTGATATCCGGTGATGTCATACATTTTTGGTGGTATGTTCCCCCGGAATTTTGATGTGGTGGGTCTTTATGGAGCTGACGGCGTAGGCCTACCGGTAAAAGAGGGTCTTTTTGAGCTGCGAACAAGTAAAACGGTGTCTTTCTGCGAACAGTCCGAAGGGCAGGTGTTTGGTTGAAAATCGCCGGAAAAATAGGGATAGGCCTAGTGTTGAAATTATCCAAATCAAGGGTCTTTCGCGGAGCTCTAGTTTAGTCAAATTTCTTTTTTGGACATGCGAAAGTGTGTGTGTGTGGGGGGGGGGGGGAGGGGCAAGCAATTTTGGCAGAGATATTTTGGACACTATTTCTATATTACCCCCTAAAAAGGTGATGTAGGAAATCAAAAGGGGGGGTCTTTCCGGGGAACACTACCCGCATGGTTATTTGTGTTAAGCCCCCCCCCCCGATGACAAGGACATAGGCCTACATAGGGTCATTAGGTCATTAGCCTGGGCTAGCTGTGCAATAATTTTTAAAAAAAATATGGTTGGAGGGTAAATTGGGTGGGGGGAAGTTCAAGAAATTTTTGGTGAGCTGAAAGGGGGAAGCAATTTTTGGCACACATTAATGGGATGCCTTTTAAATAAAATGCTCTTAAAAAGGCTTTAGGCCCCTATATAGGAAAACAGTACGGAAGCGCTTTATGATGCAAATTTTCCTGCTTGCTGCGCTCGCAACATATATATCTATTAGACCATTAATGTTTGCAAAATTTGGATCAACAAAATTTGGTATGTGCAAAGTTGAAGGGCAAACATTTTTTGGCAGGCTGAGGAGGGGGGAGGAGGGCAAGCGATTTTGGCAGGCCATTTGGACATTTTACCAGGTGGGGTCATAAAGTCATAATTATTGCATAGCAAAAGAATCATACTACTTTAACTAGGTAATTGATATACTCCATGACCTTTCGTGCAACTGTCCTGTACGTAGGCCTACATTAATTATTATGTGTGTCATGATTAGGTAGCAGGCATATGGCAGGTGCAGGATCAACAAAGCAGGATTTGGGAGGGGGGTGCCCATCATCATACATTTGAATTTTGAGTAGCTTTGATCAAGTCTTCCTCCTTTTTCTCTATTCATGCTCTTCTTTAGGACCCATGGTCGAAGTATCATATACTGGACTCCCTTTGTGTAGGAACATGAGTTAGGCATGGTGTGCATATTGCTCAAACACTACCCCTGCAGTGCACAGTATGCCTGCGGTAAAGTATGATATGAAAGTCCACTATCTAGCAATTCAAATGTCAAATAGATTTTCACAAAGTTATGATGGTAAATAATTATTTTGAAAGAATACCGGTAGATAACTTCAAAACATTGGAAAGAAATAGAAATTTTTGGAAGATGTGGCAAAGCTTCCATGCATTTTACATTCACTAACTATGGACGCCAAAGGACTTGAAATTAACAAGTCTAAATTTTGAGATGGTGGCTCTTTAAGAGCTGCAAACAGGTAAAATGGGGTCTTTTGGCATGTTTGGAGTTTCGAACAGAAATCAAGGGTATTTGGCTTTCCGGTTGAAAATCACGTAAAACCGCCTGTGAGGAATGAGCAATTTAAATAGGGGTCTTTGAGCTGAAATTATCAAAATCAAGGGCCTTTCAGATCTATTTTGGTAAAATTAAGGGCATGTTTGACATGACCGGTTTTGTCAGCGCCCTGACATCCATAAAGTGCCTCACCCCCAGCTGGTTGAATTTATCCCATATCATCGCACCCATAGACAAGACTTTGTCAAAAGAAACCACATTTTGCGTGTTTAAAAAAAAAAATAAAACCATAGTTTTTAACCATAAATGTCTTTTTATTAACAGCAGTGGGTGATTAATATAGCATTAGCAGTAGCCATTTACAACATTATCTGGAAAGTGGCGTGTGCCGGGTTGATGCAAATGACACAGTAAACAAAAAAAGAAGGTATGTAATAATTTCTGTTTGATTGTGTACAATGAATGCACCTTTCAAACAAGGGTGAAATTAAGTGGGAGATGGGAGCCGTTTGGCCCCAGAAACTCTGAAAGGGCCCCTGGTTCTATCTCAATTCTAGTTGACCAGGGGACACTTTTCTCACAAAACTAGCCGATAGTGAACTAAATTCAAAGCAACTAGTGCTTCATGTTACTCATCCAGGACATCTTTATTTTTATTGACCCCCTTGGCAATTGGAAATGGCCCCTGGATCCTTCCAATCTTGGTGAACCAGGGACCATCTTTTGCCAAAGTGGCTCCTGGTTCAAGCTTTCTTATTTTCACCCTTGCTTTCAAATTTTCCCCTGCTTCATGTATGTACAGTTTCAATGAAGACATGAAAAGAGCTTTTCAGAATTACATTGGACAACTTTTTCCGAGTTTTCATGTCGTTGAAAGATCCGTGGTATATAAAGGCGTCGAAAGACGAGGGAAAAACCAGCCAGTCTTTGCCAGCATGGTCTTTAGTCTTCCCGTTGAAAAATTATAATCAATATTCCTTATGGTGTGCAAAATCTTGATTGTATTGGGGCAGGTTCGCCCATATGGTGGGGTCCCGGGGTGGGGTAAGTTCACCCTAATCACAAAAAAGGTTTAAACATTGCATAACAATAACATATTAAATGCAAACATTTAGCAAGAGTATATACAGGGCATTCATTCACTTCTGGGGAGTCACTAAATTTGTTGCAGGGGTCGGGTCAGGGTAAAATGCAGGGGCCCAAAGTGAGCTTAAACGTATCATGTTTACAAATTCGGGGAGACTATGGATTAGGACATTAACGGTGGTATGAGTAATACTGATACCACATAACTTTAAAAAGCATGCTTTTCAGCAGTTTTACCTTGTTTAATGGTATAATTATAAAGTATTTGTATAATACGCTGATGGGGCAGGTCCGCCCTCCAGTTTGGGGTAAGTCCGCCCGGGGAAAATATAGGGCGAATAGGCCCCGTCCTCAAAAGGGCGTACGTGTCCCTTGTGCCTATTTGTGTATTTTCTTCAGGGTGTGCAAAATACAAATCGAATAAGGAGTTCTTAACTGCATTAAATCTTTGACAAATCCCACATGTTCCCAATACAGATTTCCATTAAAACCATCTGTACTTATGTATCAATGATGATAATACAACATTATTAATGCAAGAAAAAATTACGTTTTGGTGTAATTTTTTTGTTTTGGCTGTAGGTCGATGAACACGTTCCTGTATGTCACGTAGCTAATATGAAAAGTTTATAATGACCTATGTCACCTAATTTTGCCATCACCAAATTCCCCGATAGCCGTAGTGCTGAGAAACAAGGGGTGGGCGAACCTGCCCCTCGGGCGAACACTCCCCGCTCTCCCCTACAGTTATAGAATAAAAATTACCACAAAGATGAAGAAAATGATGAAATATTTGATAAAGAAGGGCAAACCTAGGTTAAAAACAGGAACAAAATGTATGTGTATATTAGTGTGATAGCTGTTGGTATTGTAAAGGTCTATAATATAAGTAATGTTTAGTTAGAAACATTAATAAATGATCACATCAAACAACCGTGTACTCCACCCTATAACGCCGGCTACTTTTTAGAACAAAATTAATGAAAACAAAAAATGTATTGAAAAACGCACATATGACCAAAGAAAAGTGTAGTTACTGGTATTGCTATTGTTGCACTAGCTGTTTAGTTATCATGGTTATAGCGAACAAAATTGTTTAGAAATGGTCTTGGTGTCGCCACCCCGTCCCGCATGTTAGATTTTCCGCGCAAATGTACAAAAGTTGTAGGGTGACCATTTCACAAATTCTCATTGGATCTGTCCCCGTCTGCTCCTTGTTATTCTCCGGCTATAATGAAACTTACGGATATCTCTGAGACTCTGATAGCGATAGACCCGTTAGCTCAAGGACAAGGCATACTGCCAATCTTACAAAATGTTGTACTTCTTTTCTTTTTTAAACAGAATAATGGCATCAGATCCTCAACAGATGAATTCCAGTTGTGAGAAAGTCTAAAAACATGGCGTCATTCACTTCATAGAGCAATCATCAACATGTGATCAGTAGAGCAGCCATATAAATGGTAAACAACAGAACAATCAGGCTAAATGTGATAAAAATGATGGCGTGAATACTCAGACACCCGGTACCCTTTGTACATGTACTAAAAATGAATGCATTCATGTTTAAGCTATATTTAGATGTACGTTTTGTGATAAAGACTTCATAGGGCCTGATAAATTGATGGAACATGAAAGGGTTCACACCAAAGAGAAGCCTTTCAAATGTAAATTCTGCAACACAGACTTCAGAGAGATAGATTATTGGGAATAGCATTAAATTACTCACAGCAAGGAGAAGTCTGTGAAATGTAATTCAAAAGATAGTGAAGAAGAAGCCTTTCCAATGTAAATTTTGTAACAAAGGCTTCAAACATGCACATAATTTGAAAGTTCATGAATATATTTATATTAAAAAGACACCTTTGATATGTCCGTTTTGTAACAAAGGCTTCACAAAATTTGCTGACATGGAAAGACAGGAATGTATCCCTCCTACCGGGAAGCCTATTGAATGCCCAAATTCGAACATATGCTTAACAAAGTCAAGTCATTTTAAACCACAGGTAAATGACATCACAAGTCACATGAGGGTACCTACCCAAGAGAAGCCCCATGAATGTCAGTTTTGTAACAAAGGCTTCACAACTTCAAGTAACTTGAAAGCACATGGACGTATTCATATTAAAGAGAAACCTTTCAAATGTACATTTTGTAACAAGGGTTTCACATGGTCACATCACTTGAAAGCACATGGACGTATCCATACTGGAGAGAAGCCTTTCAAATGTACATTTTGTAACAAGGATTTCGCATACTTATGTCACATGAAACGCCATGAACGTACATGTATTCATAATAAAGAGAAACCTTTCAAATGTGATAAGGGCTTCACATCATCACGAGACATCACAAGTCGCATGAGGGTACCTACACGAGAGAAGCCCTATGAATGTCAGTTTTGTAATAAAGGCTTCGCAACTTCAGGTATTTTGAAAGCACATGAACGTATCCATACTGGAGAGAAGCCTTACAAATGTACATTTTGTAACCAGAGTTTCACATGGTCAAGTACCTTGCGTCGACATAAACGTATCCATACTAAAGAGAAACCTTTCAAATGTACATTTTGTAGTAAAGGCTTTTCAGTTTCACATCACTTGAAGGACCATGAACGTATTCATACTGGAGAGAAGCCTTACAAATGTAAATTTTGTAGCAAAGGATTTACACAGTCAAGTAGCTTGAAAGAACATGAACGTATTCATACTGGAGAGAAGCCTTTCAAATGTACATATTGTAACAAGGATTTCACATACTTATGTCACATGAAACGCCATGAACGTAAATGTCTTCATACTAAAGAGAAGCCTTTCAAATGTACATTTTGTAACAAGGGTTTTGCAGACTTAAGTTACAAGAAACGCCATGAACGTATTCATACTAAAGAGAAGCCCTACAAATGCACATTTTGTAACAAGGATTTCATACGACCAGATTACTTGAAAGCACATGAATATATTCACATTCCAGTTTGTGATAAGGGCTTCACATCATCATGAGACATGAGCGTATACATGCTAGGAAACCCCCTTTATGTATATTTTGTAAAAAAAAACAAAAAAAAAAAAAAAAAAAAAAAAAAAACTTCATGTATAAACACCAAAAATGTTACACCAAACTGCTCATTTAAATAAAAGAACGAGTCTTTCAAATGTTCGCTGTGCAAAGCTACCTTTGGTACACAAGCTAGTTTGAATGCACATTGATAAATCAAAGTGATCACATCATGCTAAATGTGAAGATAGTCTTGACCAATGTCACTTTCGCCGCAAATACTTTTCAAATTTGCCGACCTTTGCGGAACAGTGCCACTATAGGCAGTCAAATAATTAAAATACTGATTTATCCACAGTGCACACCGTCGACGTCCTATACGATAAATATAAATTTAATACTCCGTTGGTGAGCGACGGGCGAGTGGTAGTGAGCGACAGGCGAGTGGTATTTCACTGAACGCAAGAAAAGGAGTTCTATCTGATTGGCTAGCAATCGATCGCTTAGGTCGCTCAGTAGTCAACTACAAACTCATGCATTCAATTCGATTGAAATCGATTATTCTATTATTGACGAAGATAAAGAGCGTGATAGTGTGTCAATAATGTACATTGTATTGCACCTGGTTTTACCAGCATTCCTTTATAAAATAATTTTCTCAAAGAGTTAAATATTATCAAAATTTTTACCCAGGATTTCAAATGTTTTACATCAAAATTGCAGTTAAACATATCCACAGCAAAATACCGGTCCTCACTAATTAGTACATTTAATTTCCAGTTAGTACATTTAAACGAAACCTGTGATTTACGTGACAACAAATAAAATTTTCTTACAATAGAAATATCATATGGGATACTGATATGGTAGGCCGCAACCGCCACAACGTGGAGCTGCTACGCGTAGCTGACTTTTTGTTCCGTGGAGCCAAATTGACCAATCATGTTAGAGTTTTTCATTACTCGGAGGTAAAACTGACCAATCAAGTACGACTTACTCATTACGTGAAGCGAATTTAGTCATTAAGAATTTGCCAGACGAGCTTCACGTAGTTGCAAGATATCCTCGGTCACGATAGTTATGATTCAAAAAGTAATTTATGAAAAGTACGAACCGACTTATTATTAAGATGGACATGCACTCACAAGAAACTCATACAGTATTGTACACAACTATATAGCTAGGCAGAGTGGTGGTAAACCATGCACACAATTCTGCGATCTGCAGTGTATCGCCGGGAGCTGATTTGTACATCTTGCGCGGCGTGGCCTGCGGAATTCGACCTTCAGCAAACCAGTTCGGATTTACTTTATATACTAGTAGTAGGCCATACATACTGTAGTTACGGTACTGCCCGTTTTCCTATACACAATACTCAGTGCGCTCACCATTGACGCGTGACCTAGTGTATGTTAGAAGTATTATGCCATTGCCTATATGACGTCACTGTGTAAAAAATAACCAGTCAATATTTAAAGTATTCTCTGAAATTCTAGAAAATATAGTTTTGTAACATTTCCTAAATTTTTAGCTAATTTAGGTGTTTGGAAATATTGGTACTTTTGTGTTTTAGGAAGGATATGTAAACGACAGATAACACCAAAAAATATGAACAAATTATTTCTAAACCGTGTTAAGTCTGCAAACCACTATGCTTCTCATTTTCAAGAACGCTGGTTAACAATGAGCAGACTATTGTCTCATTTCGTAAACAAAAGCCCAGACAGTATTGTTACCTTGCGTTCGCTTTATAATCATTCACCCAACTGAAACTATAATACCAGCTCATTGTTCATTGCACAGGTAAAACAGACACAAGTGCAGTGTGTATTTAACCAGAGAAGATCTGATGTAACATAGTTGAGCTGTTTTCATTGAGTGTTATCTTGGTTTAATAGCTTTTAATGGGGTTTAAGTCCTTCAAAGGTCGTGGTGAATTCTACTGTAGACATGACTGCATCATGATTATTTTAAAGTCAACAACATTCAACAATATGATCACCGTGATAGTATGACAGTATCAGTACCGTGGGTGTCAGTGATCCTGGCCTGACACAGTAGACAAACAAACAAACATGCCACACACATGGCACATGCATGCAAGGTAACATTGACTATACACTAATCAAACAATGGTATTGATCCTGTACAACTGTTGGTGGTTTATTTACATTCGATTCATTTAAAATCCACATATTTTGGCAAGAGTTTTCTCTCTCTGGAACGATGATGCATCAACTGGCTCCGCGTAATGAAAAGATCTAACATGATTGGTCAATTTAGCTCCGCGAAGCGAAAAGTAAGCTACGCGTAGCAGCTCCACGTTGTGGCGGTTACGGCCAGCCATATACTGATCATGCGAAAATCGTAACACATAGAATAGAAACAGTGTGGCCGGCTCTCAAAATCTCAAATTGTATGCATAGCCTGAGTCGCACGGCCTATCTCAAACAAAATCACCATGCGTAGTTGTTGAAAAACGTGAGGATTTATCGTACTACCACGGCAATTTTTAACACGAACATATAGGGATGATGACGGTGTGCAGTGTTGATTCATAATTACAGGTGTCATATAGAGGAGTCAATCACCTCGTATTACGAGATAAGATCATGTGGCATACCGACCAGGGGAAAGAGATGAAGCAAAGTTTCAAAATTGTCCCCCTGACCCGGTACCAAAATACATTAAGCACATTCAAAGTTTTAATTTCATTGCAAAATAGGCTGTGAAGAGTTTAATTGAGGCCTAAGAGGACAAAAAGAAGGTGCACAAATGCCCGGGGGTCACTCACAGTACAGGCTACAATGCATTGTAGCCTGTACACCGCCGCCAGCGATAATCAACTTTTGAAAAGCACCCTAAACAAGGATTTAACAATTGGCTAAAACGATAACTTAAACAGGCAACACGCGCCTGTTTTCACACCCTAAACAGGAATTTTATTCCTTGAATCAAATTTCATACTCTAAAGAAGGATATTTTCGTAAGACCACATGCTTTTTGAAGATCATTTCCCCTTTCATATTTATTCCGCGCATATAGCACACCCGGGGGGGGGGGGGCCCTTCAAAATGAAATGGATATAGGGGTAGGGCGGGCCCTTTCCCACTAAGGGGCATTCGGGGGGGGCAAAATGTAAAAAATATAGGGTCATTGGCCGGGGTCATTGGGTGAGAGCATGATTTTTGGCATTCGGTGAGAACAATAATGTAAAAAATATGGGGTCATTGGGTGAGAACATGACCTTTTTTTAAATAGACTCTTTGGGTGAGAGCCGAAACACTGCCATAAAAACCTCGAAAATCGAATTTCTAGTTTTAAATGGCTTCAAATTTTATTGTTTGTTCAAAATAAGTAATAAAATCAGTGAAAAATGAAAGTTGCTGTTCAAATTGAACTTGTAAGGGTCTTTGGGTGACAGAGCATGTATTCGTAAAAAAATATGGGGTCAACAACAGGGCCAATGGGTAGTTTTATAGTATACACATGCATGACAAGATCTAAGACTGAATCTCACGAATGGCGTTTACGTGGTCAAAAACGTTAGTGGATGCGTGACAAGTGATTTCCAAAACATGGCCGAAACAGTATTTACCCCTTTTATTCAGCAAAAACACCCCTATACGGGAATTTAGGGCATTTTAACAAGAAAAAACAGGATTTTTTTTTTATCTGAAAGGTAGTTTTTATCGACATCCAATATTTATGTTTGAGGGTTTTTTGCGAATTAGCGGGATCAATAAAATCAAAATGACTCCTACACATTTACCAGCGTTTTTGGCCCACTGAACTCGATTCGGGCGACCCATTCCTTTGTTTTCCTGGTCACGCATGTACACACTTTGGAACTTAACTAACCCCTATGTTGATGCTTGCGAAATGTATGAAATATTTTAGAAGGTACATTTTCACATTATTGTTAACCTAAAGAGAATGTGAAAAATCATTCTTTGAGAGATTGGTTGTGTGATGTGCCCTCAGTAATTTAATTTGATGATTTGATGTTACAAAGTTACATGAGTGATGACATTTGGGGGGGGGGGAAATTCCCCTCTCAAATTAAGCAAAACAAGTGGAATCATATCTAATTTGGAAACCCCTGATGTTGTAAAGTGAAAATGATGTAATGGAATTCCCCAAAGGAAGTGATGTAATGAGAAAGGTTAATGTTATAATTAAGGCTTGGGAATTCCCAAGATCACATTTGGCTATTAATACTTGGGATTTCCCATTGCTTGATATATAAGAAAATGTAAACACAATTATTGTCACAGTTGATAGTGCTGATCTGAGCTAATATGCTTACAGTCCAATTCCTTCAAAGAAAGGAAATTGCTAACCAGAATTAATTTAAGTAGTCAACACTACTACCTGCCGGTGTTGTCGGAGAAGATCTATAATACGTCAAAGAACGTACTTCTTCCAAGAAAGGAATATATATTCTTCTGCCGATTTGCTGAAGTCTGGTTAAAGGAGCAACACAACTGTCAAAATAAGTGGGGACAACTTCATCGCAGTCCTGCTTCCTGAAGATATTGTGTGAAAGGTGGAAATAGCACCATTTTTGGAGAAAGCAGCGCAAGGAGTTAAGTTTAGAGAAAGCAGCGCAAGGAGAAAGCAACGCCATTTTTGTGTGAGGATTTCATACGCAAGGATATTTATAAACGCAAGTGTTCACTGAACTTCGCTGATTTTCGCAGGACAAGACTAGTGAATAAGGATATATTACATCAGTCGTCCAGAACATTGCAAGGACTTTATAGGAAGAAGAATGCTGTCTAACTACTAAATAGATAGAGTGTTTATATTTGATTATTGTGTATGAGCATTTGTTGTCATATATTGTACCAATCATAACGTGCTTTCATTTAAAAGACTTAGATTTTGTTAGCTTAATCAAACAGTGTATTTGTGTTGTGCATTCGTGTGAATTTGGGTAAAAGGTGATTTTGGCCTTGAGTCAAGTACGACTCGTTAACAGTCGGTTGATGTTTCAACTCATAGCCAGCAAGACTGAGAATTTACTTCATCCCTTTCTTCGATTCTAAACTACAATGCAGCACATTGTGTGTATAATTGCCCCATGGGTCTTTTTGTACAATTCCAATAATTATCTCAGTGACACGTGAACAGATTTGCACCATTGCTTAATTGACCCCCCTCTCGACCAGCCAAAAAATGCTTGCCCCCCCTCCTTTGGCCTGCCAAAAAAAAAAAAAAAAATCCCCACCCACATTATAATTCACCACCCGGGGTACACATAATTATTGCTCCACCCCTAAAAGAGTTTCTACCGTATTCTACGGTATAGGCCTACATAGAATTATGAAGTAATCCACTATTAATTAATAAAATTGTTGCCCCTTAGCAACTTACACTTGACAGTGCAGTACCGTAAAATGGGGTAACTTCGGTCAGCGGGGTAACTTCGGTCAGTCAAATATATTTTTTCAAATGGTCATATTTTTGTACAGCAATATTGTTTTTATTTATAGGTGGGCCTATTTGGTGTCAATTTGTTAAGAAATATATTTGAAAGAAATAATAGTTGCTCATGTCCAATTTCCACGAAATTTACGAAAAAATCTGGAATTTTGACCAAAAATGAGCATTTTGTTACATTATTCAGAAGAATTAAAAATCGATATTTGTGAGCAAGGATGTGTGCATTTATTAACTTTGCAAGGGGTCAAATGTCACAAAAAAACACCAACATGCCAATATACAGCGAAGCTCAATTTTTTAAGTTTTTTCTTCGTGGAATGTAATAGGCCTACTCTGACCAAAGTTGCCCCAAACGCGGGGTAACTTTGGTCGGGTTATTTTTAACCCCTAGGACACCCTTACAAAATTATTAAAAAATCTTTTTCAACTTCAAGGTGTAGAAGGGAACCCTTATGTCATAAAAGAGATAATTGGAAATATAATTGGTCAGTTGGAAGCAGTGGTTTAAAAACTCTGAAAAGTGACCAAAGTTACCCCATTTTACGGTATAACTTGGGGTAATAGGCCTATTACACGTAACAACAGCACAATTTCGTAAGACATTAACCTTTTATATGACCTTTTTAATACCTTTTACATAGCTTTCACTATAGTATGGGGGGATCCCCCCCCCCCAGCGTCGGCCCTGATAGGACCTCAGTCTCGCACAGATTGCATTTAGTCCCTAGATAGTTAAAAAAAAAATATGATACCCGACCATGATGGGACCAAGCATGGTGAAATAAAGCGAATTATTCATAACTGCATTGAATGTCTGAAGCCCTAACATTATTAGGCCTACTCGGGACAATTCAATTCTCAGAAATTGTCTGAATTTGAGAGAAAACCCCGAGTCATTCGATGAGAATCGGAATTTTTCTTTTGGCGACAGTAAAATGAAAAGGAAGTGATTGGATGACATGAAGTTGAAAACCGTCACCCATTTATTATCTAGTCTCCCCCCACCAGCGGGCGAACTTTGGTTGGACTAAATTGTAATCATGGTAATGGACCGTTTCATTGCGGTGTTTATGTCAGCCTGGAGTAAAAAGGCGTACGCATATCAGGCTGGTTTGATTTTTCATTTGCCATACGCAGAGCAGAGCGGATCACGGATGCAGTGCAGTGCAGCGCGAACTTCAGAAGTTCAGGCAATGTGAGTTGAACTTTAATTTTTGCATTCAAATTCAAATTCCACTATAGATGTGTTTATGCTGATATTTCCAATTTAGTTTTGCATTGGCGACCACGGCCACGATGGTGTTGAATAAGTGTTTAGGGACAATCACAATTCTGCAATACTCATACTTGGTAAGCTTTTACCGGGCTTTAATACCCCGGGGCTTTTACATGTGTGATTGGCATATTAATTATAGGTATGCTACGTGAATTCTAATTTGCCATCAAACTGCATCATTTTATATATCAAATTAAAGCCCTTGAGTAAACAAAGCCAAAACTTTTTTCATAGCACTTTCCGTAGCAAAGTTACATCTTGTCAAAGATTGACTTTCATCAAACAATGTCAAAAAGATTCAGCTAGCAAAATTCCCCAAAACGGCATTTCGGGGGTGTTTCTAGGTCTTTTGTCTCATTATGATAGCAGCTTTTTTTAATGGAACTGCTATCAAAATCCCTCTAAAATTCCATGAGCGAGTGACTTATCACCATAAAAATCATATATTTGGGTCAAGTGAAGTATAGAAAACATATTTATGTAGGTTTCCTTCTTCGCCAGTTGTTTTAAATTTCTATGTAAAAATGCATTGACATTTTCGGCGAATTTGGCCGACTAGCAAATGTGTTTGCCTGGCATACCTACATATTAAGCCAAGTCAGTTGCAGTTCCAATAATCGAAACTCCCGGCTCCGACCGGGAGTTCCAACAGGTGCTGTGGGGGTGTGTTTGTATGTGTTTAATGTGCATTCACATACACACTTAGCCGTCGGTTCGAAGAAATCGTTGCTCCAAAAATGATTGCAAATTACACATTTGTAATCATTTTTCACCACAGAATATGATATGAAAACACAGGTGAGCAATGTATGAATATATGGAGAGGTGAAACAGGTTCCGTAGAATGGGGTGAATAGGGACGCAGGGGTGAATAGGGACAAAAATGAGAAAAGTTTTTGAAATCTCATTTTTTCACATTTGGTTAACACTTATTTTTTTAAATTTCCACAGATTGAAAGATCAATCAAAGAGTGTTTAGAAAATGGTTCAGCAGATGTAAAAGAATAAATTTAGGATACAGGGTGTCCAAAATAAAATTATATAAAAAAAGTTCTAAAATATGGGGTGGTCAAAACTTTCCTGCTCCCACGGCCACTATTTTAGAAAATGAGCTGGAAATTCACCAGGACCTAGCCTGTTAGGTCCTACAACTTTCTCTAAAAGATTATTTAGTAATTCTGACAGGAATTTTTATAACAATTTTTTAAATATTTTTCAGGTAAATGTCACATAATACGGGGTGAATAGGGACACCCTTGCCACAACCACCCTTAACCCACCACACCCTACCCTACCACCCTACCCTGTTCCACCCTTACCCCACCACCCTCATGAACCTACCCCACCACCTTACCCCTACCACCACCCTTAAATAACTATATATCACACCCTGACCCCACTAGCCTCACTAAACCCACCATCCCCACCACCCGACCCACTACCACACCACCCTACCCAGGCTACCACCCTCATCCACCCCTAATACTATCATGCCACTACCAGAACTCACTACCCCACACCCTACCAAAGCACTCCACCATCCTACCCCACCCATCTACACCTTATCCCGTACCCCACCACCCTATCCACTGCTCCACTAGCATCACCCTATCCACTACATCTCCCACCATGATACCTTTTCTTATACCCTACCACCCTTATCCCACTACCCCAACACCCTACCCTACCCACCTACTGCCCTGCCACCCAGAAACCTACTCCAACCACTCTTACCCCACCACATCCTACCCTACCACTTCTTGTACTGACGAGCCTGATCAACGTTTTTAAGAAATCGGATTTTAAACAGTTATGGTGGTATGAATTACCCTGACATGTTTCTTTCCTCATCAAGACCAGTGCTGTCCCTATAGGGACACCAAACTTTTATTAAAAAAATATATACCCCCCACATATATTTAATTTTTTATAATGGTGGATTAAAGACATCATGGGTGGACATAATATGTCCTCAAAAGTTTGGCTCATGGGGCTACAGGAAAAAAACTACAATCTAGAGAGTGCCAAAACTGTCCCTATTCACCCCATTCTACGGTTATTAATTATTGTCAATATTAATATTTTGCGACATTTAGGCCTATAATGAAAATAGTTAAAACTCCAGCCACCCTATGGCACCTTCTACAACTTGAGAACAAGTCCTCAAACATTCGAAATTTGTAGTACCTACAACTGAGGCCAAGTAACAAAAAATAACATGTACATGTATATCGTCCGGACTTTTTCAAAAATCGGTGAGGGTGGTCCTTATTATTTGTTATTTTTTTACCATTCATTTCTGTGTAATATTGCAATTGCAAAGCGTTTGTCAACACATCATCAAATCGGGGAGGCCCCCAGATATTTTTGTTATTTCTCCAAAGCCCTACCCCTAGCTTGAAGAAAGTGTTTGCAATGTGTTTATAAATGACAACCAAGAACTTCTGAACAAGTCTTTTCATCACAACAATTTTAGAAATTAAGTAAGGGTGCAAATAAGAAAAATAACAAAAATATTTGAAAATCTCCAAAAATCGGTGAGGGCGGGGACGATATACATACATACGTACATGTTATTTTTGTTAAATTAAGTAAGGGTGCAAATAAGAAAAATAACAAAAATATTTGAAAATCTCCAAAAATCGGTGAGGGCGGGGACGATATACATACATACATGTTATTTTTGTTACTTGGCCTTAGATTCCTATGTTTGTTTTCACTGATCACATTATCCCCTTTTAATTTCCAGCCTAACAAATGAGGTACATTGTATAACGAAGGAAATTGCAATTTCATTCCCGCGCCTACAATGCTGGTAGGCGGTAGATATGACAGGTGAATTCAAATTTGCCATCAAACTGCATCATTTTATATATCAAATTAAAGCCCCTTGAAGTTGAGTAAAGAAAGCCAAGACTGTCATAGCACTTTCCGTAGCAAAGTTACATCTTGTCAAAGATTGACTTTCATCAGAAAGATTCAGCTATTAAACAAAACAGCATTTCGGTGGTGTTTCTAGATCTTAGTCTCATGATGATAGCAGCTACTAGCTAGTCTAGTCTATGTGGAACTGCTATCAAAATCCCTCTAAAATACCATGTGCGAGTGTCTCATCTCATCACCATAAAAAATCATATATTTGGGTCAAGTGAAGTACCGTATAGTCTATAGACAACATATTTACCTATATTCTTTTAAATTTTGTTTAAATGTATTGTGTTCTATCTACATGTAGGCGAATTTGGCTGACTAGTAAATGTGTTAACTAAGGTTTGCCTGTCATACCTACAATTCGTGTACTACGCTCGCCGATCTTATTATGTAATACTGCACAGAGCATTGCGATCGACGTATGTACACATGAGCTGACATCCACGGGACATGTTAGCAAGCATTCGATCGGTGAACTCCCCGGTTTTAATATAAAATGCCCGGGATAAAAAGTTAAATTTTACTGTTATTAGCACTTCAGGTTTAGGCTTTTACGTGGTATTTTAGTATTTTTGTACACCACTTTATAATTGAAACTCACGGCTCCGAACAAGTCCTCAAACGTCCGAAATTTGTATTTACTAACTTTAATACCGTACTGTACATGTATATACAACAAGTACATGTGTATGTACAGTATGTACAACTGGGCATTAATTTATAATTAAATGTAAAAAGTAGAAATCCAAAGCAAGGGTCTTTCGAGCTTTATTTTAGTCAAATTTAAGGGTCTTTTGGAGCTGTGAAAATCCGAAATGGGTTTTTTCCGGGAAACACTACCCGGTACCCGTATGGTCAATGTCATTTGTGTTAAGTGCCCCCCCCCCACCCCGCTGCGGTGATGTCAAGAAATACAGGCCGATTGCACAAAAGGTCATTAGCCTGGGCTGTGCAATAATTTAAAAAAAATATGGTGGGAGGGTAAAATTGGGGTGGGTGTTCAAGAATTTTTTGGTGAGCCGAATGGGGGGGAGCAAATTTTAACACACATTAATGGGGCGCCTTTTAAATAAAATGCTGTAAAAGGGCTTTATATAGGAAAACTTTAATATATGCAAATTTTCCTCGCAACATATATCTATAGACCATTTTATTGCATATTGGGATCAAAAAAAATTGACATATGTACAAAGTTGAGGGGCAAAGATTTTGTTGGCAGGCTGGGCGGGCAAGCGATTTTTGGCAGGCCGTTTGGGGCTCATAATAATTATTATTGCACAGTCCCTAACTTAAGTTCAAATCGTCATCCAGAAGACATGCAAATATGCATGGAGTTCAAAAGAATCATACCACTTAATATGCCTTATTACATGACTGTATATCTATCAACATGGTGTGAAAAGTGTGTCAACATATTCCATAGTACCATTATTACATAACAATTTTCTATCTCTTTGCTTGTCTACTGTGGTTTATCATTGGGGTGGGCTTGTCCAGCTGGGAGTGAAATTGGCCAAAGGGGGTAATTACTAGTAATTGGTCCTGGATACACTAGGATCCACAACATGCTCATCTATCAGGGGCACAGTTCTTAAACCCCAATACATTTGTACATTCATTGAATGACCTTTGAAAATATGGATACAAAAACTCATACTCTGCAACTTGAGGTCAAATTTTGCACCACGATTAAGTTATTGAGGTTATTGGACTATGCCATTGAGAAGAGGCTATTGTGGTCCATAGTGATACATCCTTTTTCATAGAGCAAGATGTTGTACTTTTCTTTTTTTAAACAGAATAATGGCATCAGATCCTCAGCAGATGGATTCCAGTTGTGAGGAAGTCTCCAAAGATGATGGCGTCACTTCAAAGCAATCATCAACATATGATTGGAGCAGCCATATAAATGGTAAACAACAGAACAATAAGACTTTGAAATGTGATATAAATGAGGGCTTGAAAACTCAGAAACCTATTAGTACTAAAAGGACGCGATTTACAGCTAACTGTAAATTTTGTAACAAGGAGTTTAAGGATAGACATCAATGGATAGAGCATGAACGTGTCCATACTGGCGAGAAGCCCATATTGTGTGAATTATGTGGCAAAACCTTTGCAAGGAAGCGTAACCTAAAACAACACTTGGAATGTGTTCATATTGGACCCTTTCAGTGTATATATTGTGACAAAACTTTTGCAAGGTCAAGTAGGTTAAACGAGCATGAACGTGTGCATACGGGAGAGAAGCCTTTTTGTGTCAATTTTGTAACAAAAGCTTTGCAATATTAAGAAAGTTTAAAGAGCATCAACGTGTTCATACTGGAAAGAAGCCCTTCACGTGTACATGTTGCAATAAACGCTTTTCAACGTCAAGTAAGTTAAAACGGCATACTGGAGGGACGCGCTTGGTAGATTATTGCAAATTTTGTTACAGTTTCTTCGCAGTGTCATCAGGTAACCTAGCAAAGCATGAATGCATTCCTGTCGAAGATATATTTAGATGTATGTTTTGTGATAGAGCTTTCAGTAGTCCAGATGAGTTGAAAGAACATGAAAGTATTCACACCAAAGAGAAGCCTTTCAAATGTAAATTCTGCAACGCAGACTTCAGAGAGTTAGATCATTTGGAAAAGCACGGAATTATTCATGGCAAGATAATTGAAACAAAAGCTTCTGAATGTAAATCATCAAATGGACCCTCTACAAGGGCTGAATGCTCACATAAAAGGATTCAACCTGAAGTGAAGCCTAATGCGTGTGAAACTCTAAATGAAGCCCCAGTGGAGTCTGACTACCCAAATGTACATGAAAGGATTCATGCTGTAGAAAAGACTTTTGAATGTATGTCTTCAGGTAAAGCAACTTCAGAATTGGAGCAGGGTGGTATTTATGTCAAAGAGGAGCCTTTGCAAAGAGACTCTTTAAGTGAAGCCTCCTGTAACACAAATGTACATGAAAGAATTCACATCGAAGAGGCCGCTTCTGCTTTGAGGCCCACACATGGAGCATCCACTGAGCATGAAGGTATTGATATTAAAGAGGAGCCTTTGGAATACGAATCTGGATGTGAAGCTACCGCAGTATTGGATAACTCAAATGTGAATGGAAGTATTCACAGTACGGAGAAGCCTTTTGAAGTTAGGTCTTCAAATGGAGGCACCACAGAGCCTGACGATATTGATCTTGAAGATCTTAAAGAGGAGCCTTTTGAATGGGAATCTTACCCATTGTCAGATAACTGGAATGTTAATGACAGAAGTTGTACCAAAGATGTGGGATCCACAGAGAATACCGAAAGTGATCTCAAAGATGAGCCCTTAAATGAATGGGAATCTTCCCCGAAGCCTTTCCAATGTAAGTTTTGTAACAAAGGTTTCAACCATGCACAGAAATTGAAAGTTCATGAACATATTCATATTAAAAAGACACCTTTGATATGTCCGTTTTGTAACAAAGGCTTCACAGCATTTGCTGACATGGAAAGACATGAATGTATCCCTCCTGCAGAGGCATACTGAATGCCCAAATTCAAACAAATGCTTCACGAAGTCAAGTCATTTAAAAACACATGTAAATGACAAAACAACATCAAGTCACATGAGAGTACATACCCGAGAGAAGCCCTATAAATGTCAGTTTTCACAACTTTATGTAACTTGAAAGCACATGAACGTATTCATATTGAAGAGAAGCCTTACAAGTGTACATTTTGTATTTTAACAAGAGTTTCAGATTGTCATATCTCTTGAAGCGACATGAATGTATTGAAGAGAAGCCTTACAACAAGTCGAGGGCTTGGTGCCACAAGGTCCTATCTGCATTTTGGCCATTTTGAGAAAATCAGCTTTGAAAATTTTGCCCTGTTTCAAATTGATTATAGAGTGTTACTTGATAGGAAACAGTGTTGTAAACAGGCTTAATACCTGCCCTATTTAGCCAGGAACATGATTTTTTTACCTATTTCGAGGTGTGAGCATGACATTTTTTAAAATATTGTTTATTATTAATGTGCATGTGCAGATAGGACCTTGTGGCACTAATCAATTTGAAGAAAACCACACTTGGGCCCTGTTGCTATGCTTTGAATTGCTGTATTTCTGTTGATAACATAGTAGTCATGTTAGTGTACAAACAATATTTTCATTTAAATTGGGGTGCACTTGCACATGTAGTGTTGAATATTCAAATTATTTTGCACATTTATCTTCAAAGTAGGTAAATGTCCTAAAATAATTTTGAGATCACAAGCTTTTGCATTACACTTCAAATGAAAAGTAATGAATTAAGAAAACATTATGCGAATCATGTAAAATCTGTGATATGAATGAAGTAATCATTATTATTTGCATACAACATAATTTCATTATGAAAACATCACAGCTAATATGCAAATCTGTTCATAAAAATTATAATACAAAGATGGGAACCGAGTCAAATTAAACTTGGAGGTCAGTGATGGATAAAAATCAATTTAAGCCATGTCTAAAATCTTCTTGTAATGTAAGATATTATGGAAATGACTGGTGCAGTAGTTAGTTTAAAGCACCAGGATGGTATTTCTCGCTATTCAATGATTGAGCCACAAAGTCCTATCTGCATAATAAGCTATAATAAAGTATAAGAAATATGACGCAAAATGTTTGAGCCAGAAGGTCCCATCTGCCAGATGGGACCTTGTGGCCCTAAAGAAAGTGGCTAAATGCAGATAGGCCAAACGTATTTTTGGTGGTATCAAGCCCAACTGGTATTATAAGCATTAGTTAGTACTATCAGCTGGTTCTCAGTGTTGTAAGGATCATTTTGGTACCAAAATCTCATTTTGGCCAAAAATGCAGATAGGACCTTGAAGTGTACATTTTGTATTAACAAGAGTTTCAGATCATCAAATCTCTTGATGCGACATGAATGTATCCATAACAAAGAGAAACCTTTCAAATGTACATTTTGTAATAAAAGGTTTACAGGGACATGTAACTTGAAGCATGTACCCATGTACTCATAGTAAAGAGAAGCCTTTCAAGTGTACAATTTGTAACAAAGGCTTCACATCTTCGAGTAACTTGAAAGTACATGAATAAATGCATACTAAAGAGAAGCCTTACAAATGTACATTTTGTAACAAGGGTTTCATACGGTCAAATCTCTTGAAAGCACACGAATATATTCATATTCCAAGTTCGGAGAGGCCTTATAAATGTCAATTTTGTGACAAGGGTTTCACATCATCACGAGACGTGAAAAGACATGAGCGTAGTCATGCTAATAATAAAACCTTTAAATGTACAATTTGTAACAAAAGCTTCTTGTATATGTACCAAAAAATGGTGCACGAAAGTGCTCATTTAAATAGAAAGCAGTAGGAGTATTTCAAATGTTCATTGCGCAAAGCAACCTGCTAAAAGTGAATGCGAAGAAGGCATCAGTCTTTACCAATGCCAGATTTGCAGCAAGTACTTTTCAAATTTGCATACGCTTATGGAACATGAACGTATCTGCTCGAATTCGAACAGTATCACTAGACCGTCAAGTAATTAAAACACACAGTGATTTGTACACTGAAAAGGGTGTTGATTTATAGTTTAAAGTGTCATGTACATGTAGAAAAGAGTCAATCACCTCCACGTGGCATACCGACTGCAGGGGAAATGGGTTAAGTAAAATTATTGTGCTCCTGACCCTGTTTCCATTTCATCGCAAAATGGGCTATAATGAGAATATTTGAGGCCTTGATAAACTTTATCCCGGCATTTGGACCCTAACTTTCGCTCAGTATTCCATTGCTTATGACTCACGTATTGAAACGGTAATAAGAACAAGCATTAAGGCTTTAACTAGGAAAAATTGGGCTAAACTGTTGAATTCGCTGCCGTAGTGCACGTTACAATATGACCGTTGCTGGGCCAACTGGATCACGCTTTCTTTACGTAACCACTGATCGAAATGATCACAACACAAAGCCTATGGCATATCAAAATTCGGAACAGGTGTATGAGCCCAGGCTTGGAGCAGTAACCAATGGTTACTAACGTGCACTACGACAGCGAATACCAGATACGCATGCACCCCAGACTTGCATATAATAAATAGTGTGCTATTCACATTGAGTCGGTTTCCGTGTACATACGTGTAACTAAATTCTCTATTGTATGTTGCATTCGGTAATTGCCCAGTAAAGTTTTATTCTTATTATGAACTACATGTGAAAAACATGGTTGGCGATGCCTTTATATTGTAATATGTGTGTCATAATGTCAGGATTTATGGTGAAATGAGATGTTAAAGGAGGATTTCGTGATCCTAGCATTCTCTATTTATGTCATTTTTCATTAGATATCCACGAAAAAAACCTATCCCCAAAATTTCAGTTGATTCCGATTTTGCGTTCGCGAGTTATGCAGGATTATGTGTATTACACTGCTCCATAGACAATGTGTTGTAATTTCGTTCTGGTGCACCAGAACGAAATTCAAATTTCACGATATCTTTGCTAAACGAATTAATCTGCAAGAAATATTTTGTACATAAACATTATGTAGCCAGAGGTTTCCAGTGATATAAAAATCTCAACTTTTTTTGAGAAAAGTGGGGGATGAGGCTGTGGATCACGAAATGCCCCTTTAAGATGGCTATTGACTGTGAACATTATAACTTTTAACATTAAATCCAATATGACCTCAAGAAGCATTTGAATAGACGAAGGTCCGGCTTTAAGTGACAAACTGGCCTATACATTTTACAAGGCACAAAAAGATTCCAACAAGCGCAACAAAGAGACAGCACAGTTTCTTCAATGGAACTTTATTTAAAGCAGTTTTTATTTCAGTTTTTATTTCAGTTCTTACTTCTCTGTACTTTTCATAACTTTCATTTTATTTATCAACAGTTTCAGTTTTCTTTTGTTTTAAATTAAAGGCACGCACAAATTAGCCATTCACCACTCTAAAACCAGATGTCTAGTCTGTGGAGTTTTGAATAGGCCAGCTTGTCACTTATAAAACTGGACCTTCGTCTAATCAAATGCTTGTAAAACTTTTGCTTCTTGAAGATATTGGATTCAATGGGGTGTCATAATGTACCGGATTAGTGCATCTATTAAAAAATTAATTTACCCCAATATGGTTCAGTTTTGAAATTGTGATTATTTTTCTAAGTGTAAGGATACTTTTTAGCGCAGTAAACATTTCGTGTTAGGGGGGTACTACACCCCTGGCCAATTTTGTGTCTATTTTTGCATTTTTCTCAAAAATTATAGCGCATTGGTGACAAGTAAGATATATTATAGGGGCAATGACTACATATACAATTACTGCACTGAAAATTCAGGAACTCAATGCAAGTAGTTATTGATTTATTGATCAAATATTGGTTTTCCTTCATTTTTGACTGTAACTCCACAACTGTTGTCTGTGCTGAAATAAAATTTCCAGTGAAGTAGTTGTAGTACTTGCCCCTATAATATACATATCTTACTTGTCACCAATGGGATATAATTTTTGAGAAAAATGCAAAAATAGGCACAAAATTAGACAGGGGTGTAGTACCCCCTTAACATATTTTGATATTGCTTCGGCAACGTTTTTAAGTATAAGATAGATGTAGATAAGTGCAGCTTTGGAATCCGAGTGCATCTTTTTCATTCACATGGTCACCATGGCAACACTGAAAGGAATATTGATGAGGCAAAAAAAGTAATAATAGATCCAAATCTGAAGCACATTTTTTTGCAAGTTTCATTTATGCGCAGCAAGTTGAGTTATACTCTGAAAAAAGGTATACACAATGTAGTTACTTTTTCTGATGTTGACCTTTACACTACTAATTTTGGATTTTCGAACTTTTTTTCTAAGAAGTTTCTACCTTATTCTACGGTATACAAGGTATTGTGAAGCAATCCACAAATCATAAAATCAACAACATAGCCCCTTGTTCTTACACTGGACATTGTAGTATAACTTGCTATTAAAAGGGACAACAATTTTTGCCCCTTAGCAACTTACACTGCACTGGACATTGTAGTATAAAAAGGGATAACAATTTTTGCCCCTTAGCAACTTACACTGCACTGGATATTGTAGTATAAAAAGGAATAACAATTTTTGCCCCTTAGCAACTTACACTGGACATAGTATAACTTGCTATTAAAAGGGACAACAATTTTTGCCCCTTAGCAACTTACACTGCACTGGACATTGTAGTATAAAAAGGGATAACAATTTTTGCCCCTTAGCAACTTACACTGCACTGGACATTGTAGTATAAAAAGGGATAACAATTTTTGCCCCTTAGCAACTTACACTGGACATAGTATAACTTGCTATTAAAAGGGACAACAATTTTTGCCCCTTAGCAACTTACACTGCACTGGACATTGTGGTATAACTTGCTATTAAAAGGGACAACAATTAAAAAAAAATCAATAATGATTGTTAAGATATGTTAAGCCAGTTGCAGATTATGCCATATTGTTTCATCGACAGTTTGCTTGTTAGGGACCGTTTACAAACACATGTTAGGGGGGCCTGGTGCAAAAAGGGGACCTGAAATTTTGACCCTCCTAGGGGGGCTGAAAAAATGACCACAAATTTTCCTGGGAAAATTGAGTTTATATGCTTTTCTATGGGGTTGACCCATAATTTTCATGTCAAAAAAATGTAGCTGACATTTTTGAGGTCTATAAAGGGGGGAGCAACAAAATTTTGTGATGATTTTTTTTTGCATCAGCCCCCCCTAACAAGTGTTTGTGAAAGGTCCCTTAATTGAGCATAATCCAATAAAATAAAATAATTTCTCACTTTCGAATTAGGACAAAATTCGTAGTTGTTGACTTATTTTGATATGCTGCTTTTTGTCTTTTTTTTTGTTGTTGTGTGTGTGTGTGTGACCTTGATGTTTTGGTGTTGTTTGATAAAAAAAAATCATCCATTTTGTATTGTGTGTAGAGTGAAGTTGAAACTATATATAAAACCACAGACAGTAACACTAGGCCTATGGCTGTCGAAAAGAAAAAACAAATAGGCCTAGGACAAAATTCCCCTGGCAAAATTCTCAGAAATTGTATGAATTTGAGAATCAACTCTGAAAATCGGACATTTTTTTTTCAAACAAAAGTCTTGAAAATAAAAAGGAATTGATTGGATATGAGAGGAAGTTGAAAACCGTCACGCGTCACCCATTTCTAGCGAGTGCCACCCCCCCCCCCCCATGGCGAACTTAGGTTGGACTAAATTGTAATGGACCGTTTCATTACGGTATTTATGTCAGCCTCGAGTAAAAAGGCTACGCATAGGTTTCGTTTGGGAAATAGTGAGTGTGTGAACACTCCCGTGTGCAGTGCAGGGTGAGTTGAAAAGTTGAACTTAAATTTAGTTTTTATGCATTAAAATTCAAATTACACTCTGTGTTTATGCTGACATTACATTCTCAATCACATGCATTGTTTTTGCATATGGGCGACCACGATGCCGGGCCACGATGATTAGTAGGCCCTACAAGGAACTTTATACGATGTCCTCATTCACAAACAATTCGATTAGGCCAAGTAAAATAAAAAACATGTTTCACGTCCGGGTTTTTGAAAAAAAGGAGGAAGAGGGGGCTTTTTATTTTTCATTTTTACCGCAAAATCAGTGTAAATACCCATAATTAGAGATGTTTTAGCGTGTACAATAATGCCTGGAATAAGGAGGAGGCCTCTTTTTATTTTTTGTTCTGAGAGATTGGCCCCCTCTATCCTATCACAAAACCTTATAAAAGTGATTCTTGTATATTTGCAAGGCTATAGAAAGCATCTCTAGGCCCTACTTCCTAGACATATTTTTTGAAAAGTTATACCGTAACTGAAATTCAAAAAAAAAAAAAAAAAAAATTGAAGAAACCTCAAAAAAGGAAGCGGGAGGGGACGTGAAACATGTTTATTTTTTTTATTTGGCCTTATAATGGCGAGCGGTCTGAATTTTGAGCCATACAAGTTTATGGGGTGAACTACACGATGATGTTGAATGAGTGTTACGAACTAGTCTACGGTAGGCCTACTCCCCGGGGATCACTCACATAAATGGTCTGTATGCATGCGTGACCAAAAAAACAAGGAAAAGGGGGTGTCAGTTTTTTTAGGCAAGGCAAGTTACGCGAGTGACGCATTTAGGGTCTAAAAAACACTGATTTTCAAGAATAAGGGTAGTTCTCTGAAGCTGAACAACTTGTTTAGGGTACCTTTTCAAATTTTTGGTAAATTACGAGTCCAAAAAGGGTACCGTACATTTTTTCATTTTTACTAGCCAAAAAACACATGTGGGGGTAAATTTTATATTAAATTACCTTTATAGGGTCTAAATTTGCTGGTAGGGTAAAATTTATTTAGGGGGTGTTTAAAGAAAATTTGGTCACGCATGCGTACACTATCATACTTGAGTGCCCCCCCGGGCCTACTCGTCTCTGGTCAGAAAACAATTCAGTACCAAGTACATGTTTTTAAAATGTACACAGTAGGCCTACAGTCAATGTTGGTGATGTCATGATGTGGGGGGGGGGGGGCACATGATACATTTTTGGTGGGTATGTTCCCCCAAAATTTTGAGGTGGTTGGTCTTTGGGAGCTTCGGCGTAGGCCTACCATATACCAGTAAAAGGGGGTCTTTTTGAGCTGCGGAACAAGTAAAAGGGGGTCTTTTTGAGCTGCGAACAGTAGCTAAAAATCGCCTGAAAAACATGGTCATTTAGTGCTGAAATTATCCGAATCACGGGTCTTTCAGAGCTCTATTTTAGTCAAATTTAGGGGGTCTTTTGGAGCTGCGAAATCCAAAATGGGGGTGGGGTGTCATTCAGGGGGAACACTACCAGTAGGCCCTATACCGCTCATTTGTGTTAAGTATCCCCCCACCGGTCATGTCGAGGGCATAGCGGGCACCAATTGCACGGAAGGTCATTAGCCTGGGATGTGCAATAATTTAAAAAAATATATCTTAGTTGGGTGGGGGTGGGGTTCAAGTAATTTGGGGGAGCCGAAGGGGGGGGGCTATTTCTGGGACACATTAATGGGGAGCCTTTTACATAAAATGCTAAAAAGGCTTTAGGAAAACAGTACGGAACAGCTTTAATGTGCAAATTTTCCTGCTCGCTGCACTCGCAGCATATATCTAGACCGTTTAAGGTTTGCAAATTGGGATTAAAAAATTTGGCATGTGCAAAGTTGAGGGGCAAAGATTTTTGGGCAGGCTGAAAGGGTGTGGAGGGGGGAGCAAGCAATTTTTGGCAGACCATTTGGGGGTTCATAATTATTGCACATCCCCTAAGTTGAGTTAATACTGTACCACTTTAACAGGTGATTTGTATTGTACTCCATGAATTTGCATGTCTTCTGGAGGACGATTTGAACTAATGACCTTCTGTGCAACCACCCTATACATTAATTAGTGTTCATACATACACGCTATGTAACAGCGCGTGTGATTGGTCGAGAGCCGGGCATAAACAGTGTTTATGCCCGGTGTCCCGGATGTGAGTCAAAAATCATGTTTTTTAATTGTTAATTGTAATATTTTGTTATTATTTTGATGAAATAAGAATCACAAAATGTTCTGGTATGTATGAACGGGTTCATTCATATATTTTCATGACTAAACGAAAGTTTTATGCCCTCGGCCGCAAGCGGCCCTCGGGCATAAACAACCGTTTAGTCATGAAAATATATGAATGAACCCCTAATTTAGGCCTACTTCTGAATCGAACACAGGGACATGGAGAAAAGGCTGAACATAGTAAATTATATACCTTCATTTAAATATTTGTGATATTTTTATCAAAACAAATAATCAAGCGATGATAGTGTGTATTTATACAAATATAAAATGTCACTATTCTCAGAGAAAAGGGTGTTTTTAAACAAAATTGATAGTTTCTTTTCTGGATAGAGGTTGATTTGCCTCGGTCCCAGCCGATGTGTTTGTTTTGACGAATGAGCACAATTTGGCTAAGCTTGGCTAGGACCAAGACTAGTGGAATTTTTACTAATTGTATTGAGCATGCGTGGTGATAAATTGACAAACATTCTTGTTTTTTGCTGTTTTTTCGAGTCGCAAATCACTTCATTTGTCCCAATAAAAGTCCCAGTGGAATTCCCCCTGGGGGTCAAAGTGAAATTTTTGTTTTTTGGCCACAGATTCCACATTACTTACAAACTTTTTACGGGAAAATCAGCAGAGGTCATTCGTGATGTTCTTGAACGATTTGACACCATTTCCTAATTTATTTGGACATGTGCAATTTCAACCATATGAGAGCAGTATCCAGGTCTGAAATTTCTCAGTCCCTGGAGAGCAATAATCAGAGGAGGTAGGGTGCTGAAAACACTGCCGAAAATCTTTAAAAATAATTATCTTCTTCTGTGCCAAAGATGAAAACGATCCATAGATCTTTAATTTGCATTTTAAACCACCTTAAGTTGTAAATTTCTCAGTATCAATAAAATTACTGAGCACTGAAACATAGATAATGGAATTACGGAGCAAATTAATACGCTTAATTCCAATCAGTTAATTTCCATCATTTACAATCTGATTATATTATCTTCTGTGCCAAAGATCCATAGATCTTTAAGGTGGTTATGGAGGCATTATAAAAGTGCTCTAAGCATGTTTTTAACAAATTAATTGAGTAGAGCAAAGTACACTGATTAACATGGCTTTTGTTTGGAGTTAATGGGACATACGGTTTTCAAAATATATCAATTTATATTTTCTTTGTATCTTATTGTTTTTATCAATAATCAATAAAGTTAATGAGCTCAAATGACTGGAGAAGCTCATTTACATATAATTTTTGCCAATATTTTGCTAAAAATCCATGCATAAATGTTCAGGGTACTTTTATTTGCCCTGAAACTTGGTCGAAGTGTTTCTAATATGTTCTAATGTATTATATAGTGAAGCCTCCCCCTAATTTGCATATTTGCATAATTAATTAGCATTTATGCAAATTAGCTCATATGCCCCGGCTTCTCCTTGTTATTCTCCGGCTATACTGAAACGTATCAACGTATCGATATCTCTGAGAGCGACAGGCCTGATAACTCAAAGACTGGGTAGTAGTTGTTGTTGTTCTTATTATTATTTTTGCCCAGGATGCTGAATTAGGCCGAATTTTAAGTGCTCTACAAAAGTGTCAAGGCGTACTGCCAGTCTTACAAAACGTTGTACTTCTTTTTTTTATATACAGAATAATAGCATCAGATCCTCAACAGATGAATTCCAGTTGTGAGAAAGTCTAAAAAAATGGCGTCATTCACTTCAGAGCAATCATCAACATGTGATCAGTGGAACAGTCATATAAATGGTAAACAACAGAATAATGATAAGGCTTTGAAATGCGATCAAAATGATGGCGTGAATACTCCGAAACCCATTTGTTCTAAAAACGAATGCATTTATGTTAAAGCTATATTTCGATGTACGTTTTGTGATAAAGCCTTCATAGGGCCTGATGAATTGAAGGAACATGAAGGTATTCACACCAAAGAGAAGCCTTTCAAATGTAAATTCTACAACACAGACTTCAGAGAGATACATGTAGATCATTGGGAAAAGCATGTGAAATGTAAGTTAGGTATTCAAAAGATAGTGAAGACAAGTGAAACAAATTCTTCTGAATTTAAATCATCAAATGAAGCTTCTACAAGGGCGGAATGCTCACGTGAAAGGATTCAACCTGAAGTGAAGCCTAATGAATGTGAAACTCTAACTGAAGCCTCCAAGGAGTCTGACTACACAAGTGTAAATCAAGGGATTCACGCTATAGAAAAGGCTTTCGAATGTATGTCTTCGGGTAAAGCCTCTTTAGACTTGAAGCAGGATGGTATTTACGTCAAAGAGGAGCCTTTGGAATGGGAATCTTTAAATGAAGCCTCCTGTAACACAAATGTTCATGAAATTATTCACACCGAAGAGGCCGCTTCTGCTTTGAGGCCCACAAACGGAGCCCCTACTGAGCATGAACATGAAGGTATTTATATTAAAGAGGAGACTCTGGAAGAAGAATCTGGAAGTGAAGCCTCCGCAGTATTGGATAAGTCAAATGTAAATGGAATTATTCACAATACAGAGAAGCCTTTTGAAGTTAGATCTTCAAATGGAGGCTCCACAGAGCATGATGACATTAACCTTAGAGAGGAGCCTTTTCAATGGGAATCTTCCCCAGTGTCAGATAACTGGAATGTAAATGAAAGAAGTCGCACTGAAGATGGGGGATCCACAGAGCATGCTGAAAATGCAGAGGACCATTTTGAAGAAATAAGTACTGAAGAGAAACAGTTGAAGCGTTTATTATGCAAGAACAGCTTCACAAGATCAGATCATTCGAAGGAACATGACTATGTTCATACTGAGGATGTATCATTGGGATATCGGTTGTCTGGTGAAGCCTCTGTCGAGCATGATGGTAGTGATATTAAAGAGGAACCTATGGATTCCATGTCTGAAATTAATCTACAGGAGCCTTTTGAATGGCAATCTTCAATTGAAGCCTCCGCGCCCGCAGTGTCAGATAGCACAAATGTTCATGAAGGTATTCAAACTAAAGAGAAGCCCTTTGAGCATTTATTATGCGACAGAAGCTTCAAAAGATCAAATTACTTGAAGAAACATGATCATGCTCTTTTGAACACAACATCTTTTGAATGTAAATATTGTGACAAATGCTTCGCTATGTCAAGTGACTTGAATAAACACGAAATCAAATGTAACGAGAAGAGGCCTTTCCAATGTAAATTTTGTAGCAAAGGCTTCAAACATGCGCAGAGTTTGAAAGTTCATGAAGATATTCATGTTCAAAAGACACCCCTGGTATGTCCGTTTTGTAACAAAGGTTTCACTGCATTCACTGATATTGAAAGACATGAATGTATACCTCCTATAGAGAAGCCTATTGAATGCCCAAATTCTAACAAATGCTTCACAAAATCGAGTCATTTAAAAACACATGTAAATGACATCACGACATCAAGTCACACGAGGGAATATACCCGAAAGAAGCTCTCAACTCCAGGTAACTTGACAGAACATGAAAGTATTTATACCATAGAGAAGCCTTTCAAATGTGCCATTTGTAACAAATGTTTCAAATTGTCATTTGAATTGAAAATGCATGAACGTATTCATTCTTTAGAGAAGACTTACAAATGTGCATTTTGTAACAAGGGCTTTACAGAGTCAAGTGCCTTGAAGACACATGAACGCATGCATACTGGAGAGAAGCTTTTCAACTGTGTATTTTGTAACAAAGGCTTCACACAGTCATATGACCTGAAAAGACATGAACGTATACATACAAAAGAGAAGCCTTTCAAATGTAAATTTTGTAGCAAAGGCTTCACACATTCATGTGAGCTGAAAAGACATGAACTTTTTCATACAAAAGAGAAGGCTTTCAAATGTAAAGTTTGTAACAAAGGCTTCACACTGTCACATCACCTAAAAAGACATGAACGTATACATACAAAAGAGAAGCCTTTCAAATGTAAAGTTTGTAACAAAGGCTTCACACAGTCAGGTGACCTGAAAAGACATGAACGTACTAGTATACATACTAAGCATTTCAAACGTCAAGTTTGTAACGAAGGCGTCACAAGGTCAAATTTAATGAAAAAGCATGAACATATTCATTCAAAAGAGCAACCTTGCAAATGTAAAGTTTGTAACAAAGTTTTCACAACCTCAAGAGCCCTGACAAGACATGAAAGTATACATACCAAAGAGAAGCCGTTCGTGTGCAAATTTTGTAACAAAGGTTTCTCACGCTCAGATAATATGAAAGAACACGAACTTATTCATACAAAAGAGACCCCTTTCAAATGTCGGTTAGATGATTTGAATGCACATGAACGTATATTTCGTACTAAAGAGAAGCCTTTCAAATGCAATGTGTGTAGCAAAAGCTTCATGAGTACAATTGTCCTGAAACGACATGAACGTATACATAAAGAGAAATCTTATATATGCAAATTTTGTAACAAATGTTTCAGAGGGTCAGGTCACTTGAAAGGACATGAACGTATTCATACAAAAGAAAAGCCTTTCAAATGTCAAGTTTGTAACAAAGGTTTTGCACGGCCAAGTGTCTTGAAAGCACATGGACGTATTCATACTGGAGAGAAGCCTTACCTATGTACATTTTGTGGCAAAGGCTTCACACAGTCAAGTGACTTGAATGCACATGAACGTATTCATACTAAAGAGAAGCCTTTCAAATGCAAAGTTTGTAACAAAAGTTTTACACGGTCAGAGGTCCTGAAACGACATGAACATAATCATTCAAAAGATTATCCTTTCAAATGCAAATTTTGTAACAAAGGATTTACACAGTCGAGTAGCCTGAAAAGTCACGAACGTATACATACAAAAGAGAAGCCTTACAAATGCACATTTTGTAACAAAGGCTTCACACAGTCAAGTGGCTTGAAAGGACATGAACGTATCCATACTAAAGAGAAGCCTTTCGTGTGTAAATTTTGTAACAAAGGGTTTACTTGGTCAAGTGCCTTGAAAACACATGAACTTATTCACACGAAAGAGAAGCCTTTCAAATGTAAAGTTTGTAACAAAGGATTTACACAGTCAGAGGTCCTGAAACGACATGAACATTCTCATTCAATAGATTATCCTTTAAAATGCAAATTTTGTAACAAAGGCTTCACACAATCAAGTACCCTGAAACTACATGAACGTATTCATACTGGAGAGAAGCCTTTCAAATGTAAATTTTGTAACAAAGGATTTAAACAGTCAGGTAACTTGAAAAGACATGAACCTATACATACTAAAGAGAAGCCTTTCAAATGTAAATTGATTTTGTAACTAAGGCCTCGCGCGGTCAGATGTCCTGAAACTACATAAACGTACTCAGTCAAACGACAATCCTTACAATGCCAATTTTGTAATAAGAGCTTCACACAGTCATATGACCTGAAAAGAAATTAACGTATACATGGTCATGCGTTTTGAACTGAACACCCAAAAAGGGTGGTGGTGTCACGCTTTTCACCTTGATCGTTTTGTTTTTTGAGCATATCTTTGAAAGCAAAGAAGCTATGAAGGTATCTTGAACAGAAGCATAATGGCATTCAATCCAATGACCCAAGTCAGGGGTGGTGGAGGCAGCGGCTCATTATACATACATGTATGTACAAACTCAATGGGAAATTTCATTTTTTGTGCCTCGCAGTGCAAAAATATTGAAAGTTTCTTTAAAAACTAGTGTATATCAATAACTTTGGTATCAAAAGAAAGCTGACATTGTTATCTGAACTTCTATTCTGTAAAAGAGTTGAAACAATAAACTGCCTTGAGCTAATGGTAGGGGCATGTGCTTTGAACTCGACATCTAAAATCATGGGTGAGTGGCATCAAATTTTCACTGTGGTCATTATTTTTTTTAAATGTATCATTGGAATAAAAATAGATTTGATAGTAAATTTGGTATCAAATGAAGCTAAAATAGCTCTTGATCAGAGCCCTCGCAGTACCTTAGAAGATCCAGTGATCCCCAAGTAAAATAAACCCAAGCAAGTGACTGGTATTTTTAAAGAAAATGTATATGATCCCTGCCTGGTTTAGACCATTCTGTAAAAAATTAATACCACTCCCAGCAGTATATGTACATGGTACAGAGCTTGCCGAAGGCAAGCTTCACTATTGGCAAGCAACATAAGTCACCAACAAGTATATGGCCACTATGCAGTAAAGACTATGATCACTGTCTCCCTAAGATATTGGTCTACAAACCCACCAACCGCGAAAGCCCACTCACCGAGCCGCAGGCGACCTACAGCTGGTCTTTACTATTAGTGTCAGAAGGCATATGGCATGGTTTTTCATTTTTTCTTTCAATTGGATGGAAAATAGGTTGGCTTTGGAGCAAAGTTAAGCTAAAACACCAATTATTAATTAAGGAAAGGTGTCAATAAGATATCTTGAACATCTATAGAATGGAACTCAGTCCAATTGGCCAAGACAGGGGTGGTGGAGGTAGCGGGGTACTCTGCACAAAACTGTAAGCCAAGTTTTCATTTTGGGAGCCTCGTAGTCGGTGTGCAAATATCTTGCACTTTTCCTTAAAAAAATAAGTATATATATTTATCAATAAATTTGGTATCAAAAGAAAGCTGACATTATTATCTACACTTCTGTAAATTTTGTAGCAATGGTTTCACAGAGTCAAGCCTGAAAAGAGCAGCCTTGCAAATGTAAAGTTTGTAACAAAGTTTTCACAACCTCAAGAGCCCTGAAAAGACATGAACCGATACGTACAAAAGAGAAGCCTTATGCAAATTTTGTAACAAAGGTTTCGCACGCTCAGATAACATGAAAGAACATTATTATTCAACAACTTATTCATGCAAAAGCAGAAAAAGAAAAGATAAAGAGAAACCTTTCAAATGTAATGTTTGTACCAAAGGCTTTATACAGTGGCTCATTTCAAATGTTTAGTTTTAGTTTTGGTTTTGGTCACGTGGTTTCCTATGTGTCCTGCCTAACCACTTAAATCATAAGATATCGAACTCATTGTTTCTACCTTTTGTTTAAAACTGAACATTTGTGTCAGTCAGTTTCAGTTTCCTATAAGTGGTGTGAATCGTAAAATTATTTGATTTGAAGTTACCTACTCTAAGTATACAAAAGAAATGTTGAAATTTCGCAGTGCAATATTCACGAGGAGAGAAATCGAGCATGGTAATCTACATTGAAAGACGTGGTTTACAAAACCGAATAAGCCTAGTTCACGTGTGAAAAAATATAGACCATCGACATATTTGCATTCGACATTACAAAAGGGGCCACTATTGTAATTGTATAGGTGCTATAAATAAAGTAGAAGATAGAGGGGAGAAGAGATTGTGTGGTGTGGGGGAGTGGGGGTGGTTGGAGGGCAAGGGGGATATGGGCCGGGAGAGCAGAGAAACAGATGGGAGAGAGCATTGGAAGTGAAAGAGAGGAGGGAGGAGAGCTCGAGATGAAGATATCGAATGTAGGGGAGGAGCGGGAAAGGGGTAATTTAGGGAAGAGGTGGTTATATAGGGAGGGAGCCCCTCTTAAAGAGGTATGGGTTGTGCTTCCTGGGATAATAAACTAATTCATAATCAAATCATCTCCATGCATCGTTTATGTTTCATACAAACAAACAAATCCCCTTGCCGCCCGCGGATTATTTTACCGTAGTTCACATTTGAATATAGGGAGCCTGTTTAGGCAATTATATACCTATTAATATTGATCGGAGATTATACCGTATTCACTAGTAATAGCATGGAAGAAAGAGATAAGAAGGAACCACAACGAACGCATTCACTTTGTCCACTCCCTTTACCGACATTTAATTGACATTGTTATTCATGAGGATTTACTTTGATCAATACCCCGCGTTAAATAGGTGATTGGTATTGTACTCCATGTATTTGCATGTCTTCTGGAGCGTGTCTGAAGGATGATTTGAACTAATGACCTTCCGTGCAAGCACTCTATATAGATTTTTTCTGGTGACGTGATCATCGGTCATTGATGGCCTACATCTTTTTCTTCCATTTCGCCCAATTTTCCCAAACTTTGATGACTTTTTTCTCAGAGTTGGCAGTCTTTGGCACTGAAACGAGTTAGCTAGTTACGATTATACACATATACACTATTAAATTAAACAGGTTTCATGTACCGGACTCAACCGGAACATTGTACATTATTTAAGAACATTTTGCATCTATTTTTCATCGAAAAAGTCACCAAAATCTTACCTTATTTGCTAAAGATGAAACTCGGCAAAAAAACGGCCGATTTTGATGACCTTTTCGATTTTTTAAAGGACATTTTCTACACAACACGATCAAGAAAACAGTTTGACTGTAGATCCCAAAACAAAGCTACTATACATGTTCAGAGCATCAGTGACATTCCATAATCTTACTTCTGGGTAGCGTTTGTTTGTTCTTGGATGGGTTTGTTATAGTTTTTTTCCCAGTTATGATTTCGCCAAGCATCGATCGCGGTAAATGGATCATACATGAAAGTAAGTACCATTGATAGCTTTTCTTTTCATGCGTCAATAGATAAGCGGATTAAAACTTGGCCGATCGAAGTCGTTGTGGTTCCTTCTCATCTCTTTCTTCCATGGTAATAGTATATCGTGTGTTTGCGCTTTATTCCGTAATCAATAAGTATGTTAAACAGACGCATTTCTTGCAGAGCTACTCGTAGCACAGTGGTAAAGCGTCTGACTATGCATACATAGGTTGTTGGTTCGAACCCCGATCAATCCTTTGGTAGAATTTTAAATCTAATGTATTTAATTTCTTTTTGTTAAGTAAGAAGAAATTAATCGCAATGTGGTGGAACCTAGCCTATAATACATGTAACACTATACATGTACATTATGCATTATAAGTTTCTCCTATTCAAATGTTAACTACGGAAAAAAATATTGCACCCCGCCCCATCCTTCAATACACGCGCATGTATCTGACTCGTGAGTGTAATATGCCACCTACCTTCGACAGAGATCACAAAGCATTAACAAAACCACTATACACTGTAGGAGGGCCGTTGTTAGCTGTGCAGATTTATTTATAATAAGTATAACGCTAACGGTCGACACAATCAGTTTAAAAAGAAATCAATGTAATTTTCTTTCTTTAAATTTTGTCGACCGTGGGGAAGTTAATGAATCCAAATTCCAAATTTATTTTTACAACCCTAAATACATTGCCAACAAATATATTCGGAGTAAACCGATCAAATTATGTCTATTTGATACGTTTCAGTTAAGTTTTCTATCACGCCACGGACCATACGTACATTGAATAACTTAATATACATTATAAATCGATTAACTGTTCAGAGAGTTCCTCGTGTCGCAGCGGTAGAGGCTGTGACTTGTGAACTATAATAGGTTATAATGATAGCCATGAGTTAGTGCTATTTTTTAATAATATTACTTTTCCTATCCTCTTCTGTACGATATGTTTAAAAGCTTTTTTTACCTCAACTTCTTTCTTTCTTTCTTTCTTTCTTTCTTTCTTTCTTTCTTTCTTTCTTTCTTTCTTTCTTTCTTTCTTTCTTGCTTTCTTTCTTTCTTTCTTTCTTTCTTTCATTCTTTCTTGTTCATATTGTCAATTTACACTTCTTCTGAATTGTGTAGTTATCCAAATTTCTTTATACACACCTTGCTCCTAGCGAGTGTGGCTCCATACTTACATGTTAGCAATATTCCACTGATTGGCCGATGTTTTTGCCCCCAAGCACTAAGTATGATATCATACTTATCGAAAGGACGATACACACACAATTCCCCTAGTAAGTATGTTTTCATACTAAACAAATACGTCTTCATACTTATAGCAGAAAACATACTTGGCTCATGCCTATATTAAATCATACAACAGTTTGCATATCTGAAGTCAGCAGATTGCATACTAAGCTAGCTGAATATTAAGTATGGTTTCATGCTTATCAAAAGGCTTATCACCAAGCCCAGCTAGTATAATTTCATACTTATAGCAGAAGACATCATTGACCAAACACATTGTAAAATATTATTTCGATCAACAAAAATCTGAAATCTATTCTGTAGAAGTAAATACTAAGGAAAAATAAAATAACGGGATCAAGCATGTAGTATTCGAACCCCTGCGGTTAACTTTTCCCGTTTAAATGGTACGCGCTCTACCAATTGAGCTATTTAATGATACTCAATTTGTTTGGGATAATTTAGACCATATCAATGTATGAGTTTTACGGTATGCAGACACAAAAAAGATTTTAATACTACGTCTCTATACTGTTTACTGGCTTGCATACCGTGCAATTTTCTATTTATGTCAAGTTTTGGAATCTAATTTGTGAAGAACAGGTCTGAATACAGTGGTTCTCTATTCAATAAGCCAATTATTATTGCATAAAACAAGTGGATTAGTTTTTAACACTTTTTATTCGTTTATAATGAATCTATAGTACAAAGGTGCACGTAGAATAACAATAGCTCAGTGGATAAGGAGACTGACAGTCTATTTGATACGTTTCAGTTAAGTTTTCTATCACGCCACGGACCATACGTACATTGAATAACTTAATATACATTATAAATCGATTAACTGTTCAGAGAGTTCCTCGTGTAGCAGCGGTAGAGGCTGTGACTTGTGAACTATAATAGGTTATAATGATAGCCATGAGTTCGAATCTTCTGTAGTGCTATTTTTTAATAATATTACTTTTCCTATCCTCTTCTGTACGATATGTTTAAAAGCTTTTTAACCTCAACTTCTTTCTTTCTTTCTTTCTTTCTTTCTTTCTTTCTTTCTTTCTTTCTTTCTTTCTTTCTTTCTTTCTTTCTTTCTTTCATTCTTTCTTGTTCATATTGTCAATTTACACTTCTTCTGAATTGTGTAGTTATCCAAATTTCTTTATACACACCTTGCTCCTAGCGAGTGTGGCTCCATACTTACATGTTAGCAATATTCCAAATTGGCCGATGTTTTTGCCCCCCAAGCACTAAGTATGATATCATACTTATCGAAAGGACGATACACTCACAATTCCCCTAGTAAGTATGTTTTCATACTAAACAAAATAATACGTCTTCATACTTATAGCAGAAAACATACTTGGCTCATGCCTATATTAAATCATACTTCTAACAAAATATTTTTTCATTATAGATTTTTGAAAGTCTATTTTATTTTTCATTTGAGCATAATCTAGCAGTTGATGTTATTGTTGCAAACTGTGCGCACAGTAATAAAACAATAATTTGTTTAAAATATTTTGTTTTTCTGATGACTTGCAGTTAATGTAAGATTTCTATTTGTGTGGCTATAGTGTAAATGATGATGACGACGACGATGATGATGATGATGGTGATAATGATGATGGTTTAGATGATGATGATGATGTTGTTTTTGTTGTTGTTGTTGTTGTTGTTGTTGTTGTTGTTGTTGTTGATGATGATGATGATGATGAAGATGATGATGATGATGATGATGATGATGGATAATACAACTGATGTCAGATGATTATTAGAGTCGTGATGGTGACGATGATGGCAGTGATGAGGGATTTAATTTAGTATGAAATTCTCAACCCCCCCCTCCCGCACCCACCAGTCAATGTTGTTTTGATACTGAGACAGGAACGGACAATTGGTCTAGTATTGGCTCCAACATTGCTTGGGGGGGGGGGGGTGCAAGCAATATGAAACATTAATGTTTGCCACTCATGTTACTTGTAATGTTTAAACAAAGAGCACGTTTCTAAGGCCCCACGACAGGGTATTAATTCCGATTTCGGAGTCCGATATTGGAGTTAGCGATATTATTTGGAACAATCCGCAGTTAGTTGAAATTAGTCGGAACAATTTGGAGTTATCAAAATTAATCGGAACAATCCGGAGTTATCGAAATTAGTCGGAACAATCCGGAGATACTGGAATTAGTCGGAACAATCCGGAGTTACCAGAATTAGTCGGAACAATCCGGAGTTATCAGAATTTGTCGGAACAATCCGTAGTTATTGGAATTAGTCGGAATAATCCGGAATTAGCGGAATAATCCGGAGTTATCGGAACAATCCGGACTTAATGGAGTTAGTCGGAACAATGCGGAGTTATAGGAATTAGTTGGAACAATCCGGAGTTATCAGAATTAGTCGGGACAAGATAGAGTTATCGGAATAGTTTGGAACAATTTGGATTGAATTGTAGAAATTAGCCAAAACAACATGTGCTTACTTGGAATTAGCCAGAACAAATCCAGATTTTTCGATTTAGAACAATAAAAATTAGAAGGGGACCTTTCTCTATCCCATTTTTTATATGGCATGAACATTTCCAACATAAAATCTTCCCTTGAAAAGGCAATTCAATCTCATTATTATGTTATCTATAGGCCTATAATAGTAACAATTTACAAGCTAGTTGCTACATGTAGTGGCCATGATTCCAGGTCTGTGCTGTGGCATATATGGCTGACCTAATGATGAAACTCCCAATGGGGGTAGGCGTGTGCCTCTCACAGAACAGTAGTACTAGTAGAGACTTCAGCTTCATGATCTACATTTAACCACACAGAGCATTGACCCTTCTATTACTGTTATTTGTGACTGACTCCCAGGGCGAACCCACTCTAACACCCTCCAATGTGGCCCACCAAAATGTTTTCAATTTTCACCCCCCATGTTAAAAATCTTCCTAAGCCAATGAAAACTGAATATAGAATTGCAGCTAATTACATGTAAAAATTATTTTTGAATATTATCAATTTCTTATTTTTTTTTATTATAAGTTAATTTTCACTCGTAACGAAATTTTGCAATCTCTGAATGCACTCTCAGCTGTGCACTCGTCATGTGAGATGAGAAGTTTCTGCCACCCGAGTGCGCTTGTTCATGTAATGTACATGTACTGAACGTGTTTTTAATGTTTCATGTTTACATGTATAATTCACCATCAATGAGATGAGCTGAGCATGCAATCTTACCCATCACTGAATTTAATGATTTAAAGAGTTCATAAAGTTTGCATTTTAGGCAGAGAATTATTATAAGATCCTAAAATAAGGATCTTTGTTATTAAATTGAACTTCTAATCATTAGGGCTAAAAATGTTTATTTCCTGGTAGCCTAAAACCAACTTTCACTAAAAATGCAGCAAACTTTTCCACAATATTAAAATGTATTGTATGGAGAAGTTAATTTCCCTCCAAATCCCAAAATTTCCCTGGAATGAGCTACCTGAAGTGACAGATGAATCTGAATGGATGTGGGATATGAACAGCCCCAATTAATTAGGATAATGAGTTAGTGAAGTTGAACATTTCTTGATAAAATTTAATTGAAATAATTTTTAGGTAATTATTTCACATTTGACATATATTTAATTTTTACTGGACTTGGCTTTTTCAGAGTCAGAGTCCGAGCTGAGTCTGTGAGTTCGACAAAAAAAAAGTGAGTCCGAGTGCAGACTCGAATGATATAGCACTGGGTTCAGGAGCAGGGTTAATTAGCAGTGCACTACATGTGGAGTTGCTATGTTTGCCAAATTAATAGCTTCAGAGGAATATGATAAATGCCAGGAAATGAAATTAACTGCAACATGTCCAGCATACCCCCTGGGGGTGGGGTATGGTCACCCAAAGACCCTTCGGGGCTGTGCAATAATTATGAGCCTGGGGGAAATTTCAAACTGCTCGCCAAAAATCGCTTGCCCCCCCCTCGGCCCGCCAAATCTTTGCCCCTCCTTGCACATATGCCAAATTTTGGGGATCCCAATTTGCAAACTTTAAATTGTCTATATACATGTTGCGAGCACAGCGAGCAGGAAAATTTGCATATTTAAGCATTTCCGTACGGTTTTCCTTTTTAAAGCGTTTTATTTAAAAGGCGCCCCAAGAATGTGTGCCAAAAATCGCTTGCCCCCCCCCCCTTCTCGGCTTACCAAATATTCCTTGCCCTCCCCTTTCGGCTTACCAAATATTCTTGCCCCCCCCCCCCAATTTTACCCTCCCCCAGGGCTCATAATTATTGCACAGCCCCTTATATATTAACATTTGAACGGCAACGGGTGTTCATGGTCATATATCACTGCTTTTGTTTATGGGTTACATGTTGCTAGTGTTCTGGTTGTAGGCTTGTGTAGGGGTTTTTTTCAAATTTTTTGGGAGGGGGTGTCCTCATTGTTTTGATCTTTGGTGGGACTGTCCTAGAGGTGCTTTGCACCTGTTAGTCCTTGCCTTTCACTGGTGCAAAATTTTATCTATACTTCCTTTTTTTTTTTGTATGCATACTTTTGAATATTCATGTGCAATATATTTTGATGGGATATTATAATTATTGTATATACCAGTGATAAAGTGTAATAAATAAAAATAAAAACTTCTTTTGAAATAACAAAGCCATTTAGAACTAGAAAATCAATTTTGAGGCTTTTTCTGGACTCTATTTTAAAAGAGGTCATATTCTCACCCAACGCCCAACTAATTTAGATCCAAATGGTTTGTCGCTCACCCAATGACCCTATATTATATACATTTTGGTCTCACCGAATGCCAAAAATCATGCTCTCACCCAATTACTCCATGTGTTTTATATTTTGCTCTCACCGAATGCCCTTTACTGTGAAAGTGCCAGCCCTACACCTAGATATCCAATTCATTTTGAAGTCCCCCCCTCCCCCCGGGAGCATACCCCAGCTCTACCATGTCTACTGCTCTTCAAATGCTGAGTTCTGAGAGAATCATTTGGGGTTCAGTTTGCGCTGGGGTGAGGCTAAGGTTTGGCATAATAGTACAGGATCTTCACTTCAGACTTCAGTGTAGCTGTGCCTCAAATAATAAAAGCCTAGGGTTCATGTGGTCTCATACTCAGATTTGCAACTGGCTAGGCCCCACTCTATCACAAACAACTTCTTGCTAGCATGCTTATTGCTTCCCCCATTATCCATTTAAAATTCTTCTTCTTTCAATTCCCCTTTATAACTCATTGTTTACACAATATTCAATGATTGGATAGCTTATGGACTTTTAAAACACTATTATTAAGACTGTTAAAGCATTATTTTATACTGCTAATATAATACCTAGTGCACCTTTAATGGCAGTTAAGTATACACACGCATTCCATCATCATGTTACCATGTTAACCTCTGGCCCCTAGCTCGCCCTATTTGATCTTTTGTAGTTAAAAGTGGGAAGTTTGAACTGGTTGTGTACTTGCTAGTATTTAGCATGTTAGCCATACTACACAGTATGTTACACATTATTTACACATGCACTGTAAATAGTTTATAATAAATTATCTGATGAAGTAAATACAAAATCCTGGTACAAAATCTATATAAAGAACATGGTATTGTGGTTATAATTATTTGACTTTGAAATACCCTGCTTCTGGCTTTGCTTCTAACATATATGTTTATAGAGCCCCAAAAAACAAGTGTATACATAAAAGTATGAGTATAATAGTGATGAAATTCCTAAGTGTTGTTGCCCGGGCTGTTGTTGTTGTTCCTGATTTTCCTATCATTGTTTCAGTGCGTATTGGGCAATAATATTTCTTGTCTCACACTGTTGTCTGCTGACCGACATATTCAATTGAATAAGTATTAAAAGTCTTTCATCCTCAATTTCTTAAACCGGTAGCTTCAAATTTTTACAAATGTTTTAATTACAGTATTTATAAGAATGCAGGAAGGGTCACTTATACAGGGTGTCCCAGAAAAAATTACCGAGTGAATAAAATTGAATGTAAGTCGAGAACTAGACATCAGAATCAAAAATGTAGCGCATAGCCTATTTTATTGTGCATCACATTCGGTTGAATGGTTACGAAGAAATTAAAATTACATAATGTGCGCATCAATGCAGTTTATTCCAAGTTTGATCAACAGGCGCTATTTTCATACTCGCTCACAGCTTCCTAAGGTTTGTGTATCTCATTAAATTAAGTCCACATTATCTATTTTATAATCCGATGGTGTTATGGAGATGAATAACAGTTTGTCCGAGAATACTTTGATTTCTGCAATTGGAAGTTTTCCAACTTTAATTCTTTAGGTTGGGTAAATATGTTATATTTTACCTTTTGAGCCAAGGATGACAATGATTTAGTGCTTACAGCTTTACATGTGATTTTTGATACAATGCAACATTAATGTTGAAGTTTTAACATTTAAATTTGCATTACAAGTCTTTGGAAATATTCCGAAAACATTAATGTGTGTGAGAATTTTGTTAAGCCAGATGGAATTCTTTATGCAACATTTATATCAACATTTACGAAAACAGATATTTACAAGTACCTTACATGCAAGCTTTAATTTTCAATATCGTGCAGGTTTTCAAATTTGAACAAAACCTAATTAAATGTTTTGCAAGAAACAGATTATTTAAAAACAGCGAAAATTATTTCACGGTACAAAATATGAAGCCAATTGACAGTAAACCACTACAGCGCATTCATTGTGTAGAATGATCTTTCTTTATAACTTGGAATGAATTGAATTGATGCATGCGTTACGTAATCGCTCATTTCTTCGCAATCAGTCAACCGATTTCAGTAAAATTAATGTATAAGATGCAGAATAAGATGGGTCACATGCTGATATTTAGATTTTTAGAATTTGATGTCTATTTCTTGACTTACGTCCAATTTTATTTGCTCGGTAATTTTTCTGGGACACCTTGTATTGAGCAGTTTTTGAATTAGTATTACCACTGGCGCTATCTCTTCAAAAGTAACAAAAGAGCATTTAAGAAATGTATATGAAAAACAGATTCAACATAACAATTTGGAAATTATTTACACATGCTATATGCAGGGCTGTCAACTCTCACGCATTGGCCGTGAGTCTCACTATATGAGTCAAAATGAACATTGTAGTCGGTAAATCCCTGTACGCCACATGTCTCACGCCAAGCAATTCCAAAACGTTGACAGCCCTGGCTATAGGAATAGCTTGTAATAATGTGTAAATTTGGATAAAAGTCCCCAAAATGGGCTAAAGATAATTTATTAAAAGTACGGACATTTTGACTTAATAAAAGAAGGAATTTAGGCATGAGAAGGAAAGGCAGCATCTCTGATACTGGGAAATACTTGTAAACATTGAAATTAGTAGTACTGGTTTTGCAATAATTTATGTATACATTTTAGAAATAGTTTGTTCATGTTTCAACACATTTTCATATTCTTATCAAATAATTTCAATACATTTTAGGAAATGCCATTCATCCAAAACAGGTATAATTAAATTTATCATGTGAGTGATGTTTGTCTGTGACAAAGAAGTTACAGAGTAAAAGGCAAAACATTATTTCACTGTAATACCGGATAAAAACATTACCTTTCCCATCTATATAACTTTACTGCTTTTTTCTCTATAGGAGTAATGGTGCGTGATAATTAGAGTAAGATTTTTAAATGTCCAAAGTGAATACGATATATAATTTTTCTTGAAAATTGCAACATGAATATGTTAAATATCTATTAAGATGCATTTCGGGGGTAAAGTTCACTTTTTACATTATATTGCTGCCCACCCAGTAAATTATTTTCTCTAATTTGAGTGCAAAATAAATTAAATTGCCGACCCATTAAATTATCCTTATACATTTGTACCTCCCTGCAATCCCCATGCATAAAATGCCTACAATTTCAATTTCGCTTCTTAGACAAAATTAAAGAGATCAAGACAAAATGTTATATACAGTGGAATCAGAAACATCTTGGATCACAGAAAAACTTTACTTGATTTCTTTTATTTACTAGTTCAGGCTCAAACGCTATTCTCAATTAACTTAAAATCCAGAAAACAAGTTAATTGGGCGGCAATTTGGGCCACTTTTGACCATTCTTTTTTAATGTCTTTCTTCCATGGTACAATCCATCTGCGAACAAATTGACTTCTATATAGGCCTAAATGTCACCATTGTCATAGCTGTATACAATATGGAATGTCATAACTTCATGCATCTTGATCCACATGGTATATGGCATTTGAATTACCGGGCTCTGTGATGAACCTGGCTAGGGGTCAAAGGCTAATAGCATTTTCAGAGCTAGGGTGCAAAATTGTGATTTCTTCCTCAGGAGCAAGGTTTTTAGGCTCAAGATTTCCTCAATCATACAAGACATAAAATAGGTTTGTTATGCATTTCGAACGATGAGAATGGCAACATAGGATGTTTTTTTAAAGAGACTCTACATGTAAAGTCTTCGAACTTTAAAAACATGGCTCTATTTGGGAAAGTAAGCGCGCAAAAATTCGGTATTTTTGGTGTGAATTTTGCTGGGACACGGGCACCTTTCCATTTATTTTCCTTTGCCCCTCCCTCCCCGATTTTCTCTTTCAATTTTTGTCAGAGAGAGCACTTTAAATTCTCTTTCATTTTTTGTCATTCTGCCCCCCCCCCTCTTCTGATAACTTTTCCTTATGAAGAAACTTCACCTCTTTTTTTTGCGTTTGGGCTTTCTTCTTCCAAGTGTTCATTTGAAATAATCATTTGAAAGGTACAAAGATTGAATTACTACGGCACTAGCATCTGTTTGCTGCATGCCCTTAGTTTTAACTTCCTCATTTTTATATCAATAGGGAATCAAATTTGCATATTATGTTCAAGTAGTTTGATTTGGCCTTCTCTATTTCTTTCCCTTTAATTTCCCCAAATCGTACTGGTTAGTAGGAGTCACTTGCTGACCCTTGTATCTCCATTTCTGTTACCATGGTTGGTTACTACCTTTTTATGTTTACCTCTTAATGTTGATGGGTCCATCTCACTATCCTTTACAACTTGTTCAGTGCTTTACATGTATGTTCACTTTTTAAATTCCCTCATAATTTTCCAGGTCGTCACTTCCTCACTAGCACTTATGATTTTTTAGCATTGATACACTGAATTCCTTTACGACTTCTTTTTTTTTTCCATACAATCCTCATTGCCTTAACTTAATAAATTTCCTCAGATATGTGCCCTATTACCACCTGTACCTGCCTTAAATTTTTCCTGTTAAATTACATTGAATACCTCCTCTGATGATAAATTGTAAATTTCCTCAAATATGCATTGTTACCCATATCCACAATCTAACACCAACACCTTCTTCTTTTAAAAATATTGGGAAAAAAGAACATCTGTAAGTATATTGCCAGTCATTGACTGGCAATTAATACAGTTCTAACTTACACAAAAACACTTGCACTGTGTTTTTCTAATATTGGGAGTTTTACTATTGATGATAAATCAAATGGCACAGACAATCTGAAGAAAATGATATTAGACTAGATTTGAATTAGTACATGTACTGTTTTTGTATTCCTGAATTTCATATAGGTCTTACGTAGTTATGTGTAGGTCAAGAGTAAATAATTATGTTGTTGCTCTTCTGGGCCAAGTTTTCAACTTGTTGTTGACCCCGGTGTTGACCCCCTTTTCAACTGCCTCTCATCAAATGAGGCTCAAATGATCCCCGGAAAATGATCCTTCAATCAATTCATTTCGCGCCCACTCCTCAATTTCTGGGATCAGTCCATATTTTTTTCCTCAATTTACATATTTAATTTTAAGGTTATATAGGCCTAATGTTGATAAACAAGTTAAATTTTCACTATGAATCACTTGCAAGTATTTTTGTAGAACTCTAAAAGAGTCTAACCCTTCATAATCTTAAATATAAAAAGGGCCTCATCATTTTCCTGTTAGATACTGAAAACTGCTAGCACTGTCAATATCACATGGAAACTGCAGTATTTTTTTTTTCATTCAGCCAAAAAATAAATAAATGTTGGGACGTGAAACAAATTTTCATGTGGCCTCACCAAACCCCCCCAATTTCTGATAATCTAAAAAGGTATTTTTCTTCAAATATTTCCTCCTAAAACTTTCCATGGCTTTTTGAAAAAAAAATCCAAACTTCATCAACTTTTATATTTTGACCTCATTGTCACCACTCCGACAGAAAGACCCTCATTTTGATAAAATGTTTCCCATGACTCTCACACCCCATTTTGGGCCATCTCACGAAAATGACTCCATCTTTTGGTGTCAAGTATCTCAATTAGGCCCCTAGTTTCAAACTGGTGTCTGTGCACATCCCCATATCTTCCAAACTGTTTTGATTAAAATAAACAACAAAAAATAAATAAAAAACCAAAAAAAAAAAAAAAACCCACGAAACCTGTCAAATCCTTCCATTTGTTCACCATGTGTTATGTGTCAATATCATATGGAAACTGCAGTAGGGCCTATATTTTTTCATTTACCAAAAAATTTAATCAATTTATGTAGCCTCACCAAACAACCCCTCCCCAATTTCTGATACTCTAAAAAAGTATTTTTCTTCAAATATTTCCTCCTAAAACTTTCCATGGCTTTTTGAAAAAAAAATCCAAACTTCATCAACTTTTATATTTTGACCTCATTGTCCACACTCCGACAGAAAGACCCTCATTTTGATAAAATGTTTCCCATGACTCTCACATCCCCTCCTATTTGGGCCATCACACGAAAATGACTCCATCTTTTGGTGTCAAGTATCTCATTGAGGCCCCTAGTTTCAAACTGGTGTCTGTGCACATCCTCATATCTTCCAAACTGTTTTGTTTAAAATAAACAACAAAAACAAAAAATCAAAAAAACAAGCAAAAAAAAAACCAAAAAACCAGTGGTGAAATCACAAACATTTCTTTCTTAATAAACCTTTGTTTTCAAAAGGTCTTGTTTTTGTAATCAAAGTAGCACACCATTGAGAGGCTCTGGATTGAATAAGAAATTTGAATTTCGAAAGGTATGTCTAATTCTAGCATAAGACTTGGTATAGCAATTCACTTACACAGCTACTGTTCCGCAAACCTTGTATTAGTCATATTTTTAGCATTTTTTTTGATGAAATTTTACTTTTTTCATACATTTTTGGTACGTTCAATCATGCGTACCATCTACGCATGCGCACATATCTATTTTTATTGCAACAAATTCTATATTTGTTTTTGTTTTATTTTGGAGATAATTTGGATTCTTTCTTCTACCGTGTGGGCTCTTTTCTCCAGATTTTCACACCATTTTTGTTTGTCGTTAAGGCCTATTTTTGGTGAAATTCAAAGACAGTCCTTTTCCTGATCTGTTGACGGATACATCATTTCTTCTTTCAAAATTATCAATTGAATATACTCAGATTACCTCATACCAAAAATAAGGCTTGTAAATTGCTTTGTTCCTTACTTCTGCTTCTTTTTATTACACGTTCCTCAACTACAATTCAAATTTCCCGCCAATGTTGACAATTGTCAGTGTACATATGGAAATGATTTTATGCAAATGAGATTACGTAATTAAAGGTACTCTGATACTAATTGTTGTGTGTTTTGAAAGACAAAGGTACAAACTTTATTGATCGTAAGTAACAGTCATCTAAGTCATGCATGAGCGGAGATAAATAATGGTTGCGGGATATTATTGACAAACCCTCGTATTCTTGGGCTCTGTCATCTTCCACAGCATGGGCACCCTTATCATTTTTACTGTAATGGGGGTGATTTATGTTTGTATATGTCTGTGCAAGTGCCTGTTCATATGTTGGTGAGGATAATCATGCACATGATCCACAGCCTATTCCCCACATCAAAATGTAGATTTTTGTTTGCATCAGTAGAAAACTCATTATTTATCATTGACCATATGAATGCTATGTGAAAGTGAAGACCTGAGCGCAAGAATACTGTAAGTCCAAAAATGATATATCGATCAATATTATAGATATTTATTTGGTTGATATACAAAATGATTCTTGCCTATAAGTTTAAACGATCATATCTCAAGATGCTAATATGACTTACCGTCTTCTTGCACTCAGGTCTTCAAGTGTAGACATGAATTAAAGAAGTGTTGTTTGAATTTTCAAGCCAATCCTCTGCAAGTTATTTTAGGGACTGTGCATGATTATGTGTACTATAGGGGTGATTCTTAAATGGTCTGTTAAAAATTGCTTGCTCCTCCCTTTCATTATGACAGGATTTCAAAATATGACCTTGTGAAAAAAAGTTTCTTTTTGAGCTCAGTTTATATCAGGTCACCTTCCATAATTGTCAGGTCAACCAGGATATATTGGTCAAATCAATACTTTGATGTAAACACATCATAGCAAACATGACAAAAGTAGTCCGAAACTTTATTGTGGAAGACCTATATTTCTAGCAAAATGACGCGTTTGAATAACAGCCCTCCTCCCCATTTTTCTCGCCAATTCACGTGTGAAAAGTTGATGAGTGCATGCAAACCTGTATGGTATTTTGAGAGCAGTGAATGTGACACACGACCAATACAACACCAGCACACGACTGGGCTATATAATACTATCAATATTTCCCAATGGGACATTTACTCTAGGTCAAGACACTGGCTGGATTTTTATATTCCACAACTGACTATAACTGAGCTCATTGACTGACTCATTGACTGGAAAATAATTGTAGATTTGAAAATAGCTATGAAGTTAAGAAATGTAAATCACTGTAAACATTGACTATATAGACAACATGCTCCTACTTTTTAAATTGATAAATATGATGTTTACAAAAGCTATATACAAAAATACTTGACACCGAGTTGAAATTTAAAAGGACATTTCAATTAAAATTTATGGGCAATTTTGGATTCACTATGTATTTGACACCAAGGAATACCAATAAGACAGCGTTCAAATTTTGACTTTCATTTGGCGGACAAATGTGTGAAAAAAATTATTTAGGGGTAAAAACAATAAAAATTCTTGATTGTTTATATGTTTCCAGGATAAAATATCATCTAGTTTCAGATTTTGGCACTTAAAATTCCCTATTTTTATATTTTCCAGGAAAAAAATCAATTTTTGTCCGATGTTGGCCGAAAATTGTCGGTTTGGGGTGACAAAATTTTGATTTGCTAATTTCTTGTGAGTGTATGAACATGAACACTACCAAATAGTGCCTAATTTTCTATGCTAATTGGGCAACAGCGGTACAATTTTGGTATTAAAAGCATTGAATGGGATCCATGTATTTCTATATTTTCGTAGCATGAGTAGAAACTCAAAGGTTCCGGTAGACTTCTCCGTAGTCCACTTGCCCATTTTGCACACCGGTACTCTGGCTATTACATTAATAAGCATAAAACTCCGATTTGTATTAATTTGTTTGTGTGCAATTGATAGATTTTAACATATCTGATATTTTCAGTCACCGTACTCCCTCTGTTTGCTAGCTTCCCAAGTGTGATTTTTTACTTGGGCTTTCGCGATCAATTTAAACTGGTAGATTCCAAGATCAGAATTGTTCAATATTAAGTGAGCAATTATAATTATGCAAGATATGTTGCATTCAATATAACTTTTATTGTCACTAACCATCTAATTATATAAACTCTTTATGACCATTTTACTATTGAACAATTTAATTTTAATAAACATCAGTATAATTTTGAGTTCAAGGAATGCGTTCATCATGATTAATAATAACATATTTTTTATCAAAATTCGACTATGGCATAGTCTAAGGTTTGGGTGACAATTGATTTGGAAAAAGTATAATATTCACCTCATTTTCGATTTGAAAAGGCCATATCAATGGGCTGTTCCAGATAATAATCAACCCCCCCCCCCCCTATAGAGGGCACCGGAATTCCATACTCTTTTTGTATGTACTTTGGTCTGGAATTCCAGACTTTTTTCCCCAAAACTCTTAACAGTCACATACTTCCAACCTATATAGAGGGCGTCGTAATTCCAGACTTTTTCCCCCAAATGCGTTAGGAATTTTAGACCTTTTTCCCCAATATGCGTTAGAATTCCACAATTTTTACTCTTAATTTCTGAAAATCCATTCAAAGTCATATTCTCCAAACCATAGAGGGCGTCGGAATTCCAGACTTTTTCCCTAAATCATTTTGGAATTCCAGACTATTTTCCCCAATGCGTTGGAATTCCAGATGTTTTACTGTTTTGACCAAAAACACCTATAGAGGGCATTGGAATTCCAGAGTTTTTCCCTCATAATTTTCAGTTCCAGAAAAACTTAAAAGCCATATGTACGATTTCGTTCAAAGTTTCATTATGTTATTCTTTTATACCCGAAATGCAGAAATAATATTTTTAGGGTTTCTGTCCATCCATCATAAGCATAACAAGGTAAAGTGAAAGAAACCCCACTGGCTATTTTGGCCTTGGGTAAAAATAACAATTCAATGGAAATTTCAGACAGTGGCATAGCAGGGGGGGGGGGGGCACATTAACTTGTAAATGTATGTACCGACGAAAACATTTTTGCTGACGGATGTTGTGGATTGTTACCCCAAATTATTTTTCGACGGTTTGAAAAAGTGAAGAGCCAAAAAAATACAGCTAGCAACCGAAAAACAACAAATTTTATGTATAATTCAATTTGTGTCACAATTTCTATACATTTTTTTACAGTTTTTATCTTTCTTGTTTCACCACCTGAAGTGCCAAAACTAAATCCCTGGATTATAGGGGTACTACACCCTCGATAAATTTGTGTCTATTTTTTTTTTTTTTTTAAAAACTAATAACACAGTGGTAACAAAAGTTATGTATATTATAGGGGCAAGGAATCCAATTACTACACTGGAATTTCAGTGACCCAAGTCAAGCGGTTTGCTATTTATGATAAGAAATAAGGTACCGCTAGGATGTACCTCGTTTCCTATCATATATTCTGAACCGCTTGTCTTGAGTCACTGAAATTTCAGTGTAGTAATTGGATCCCTTGCCCCAATAATATACATAACTTTTGTTACCAGTGTGTTATTATTTTTTGAAAAAAAAAAAAAAATAGTCACAAATTTACCACAGGGTGTAGTACCCCTTAACATGATACCTCCCACATTTGTGATGCGATCAAGCAAAATCAGTCGGAACTCGGAAATATTGATTTTGAGATATAGCCAAACAAAGGCAATATTTCCTTTTGTTTCCTGTTGTTTTGGAAGCGCTTTAATTGCTCATATCTTTGGAACTGGTTGTTCAATTTCAATGGGGGTTTCTGCAAAATCCAGCTTCGTAAATCCTTTTTACTATCCTATAAGAAACTGAAAATTTATTATTGCCGAGTTCCGACTGATTTTGCTTGATCGCATCACATTTGACCTTTTCTAAATAGAAGTGGTTACAAATTCAAACTCACTGTCAATACTCTGTTATTTTCAAGTGTTTACCTACATACATGCATGCCATGTACACTGTATATGGTATAAAGGCTATGTACACAGTACACACAATTACATTTAAAATGGGAATTTTCATGTTGTTTAACATTTATTTTGGGCTAAAATGCTATACTGTAAAATTGAAAATGGCCCGGTAAACACAAAATTTCACCTTTTAGTTTTCCCGGTAGTTCTTAGCCTGCGTAGAAAATAGCTGTACATGTGCAATCCACAGTAATAACTACATGTGGATATTGCATGTGTGCAACTATTACTGTATTAGTGCTTTTTGGAGTTTGAAATACCCGCTATGTGCTTAGCCCTCCCGTTGAACCTGGCACGGGGTCAGAGGCTAATGGTATTTTCAGAGTTTTGACACTCAGGTAGCCATATTACCATGGTAACACACTAAATGAAATGTATAAAGTTCTCTACTTGTGTTAACTATGTATAAATGAAAGTAATTGTTGGGAGAAAAGAAAATATAGGGAATACATGTAGAAAAAAAAAATTTAGTCAGTTCCAACTTGCATATAAAAATTTTGCTGTATTTTTCGGGGGTATTTGGGAGTAAGTGTTTTACTATTGAGGATAAATCAATGTCATGGACACTCTGTCTGAGTCTGAAGAAATTAATTTCTATTTTAATATTATCTTGCCTGGACCTGATATCAAAATTATTCAGTAGGCCTACTATAGTGTATGTGCGAATTTCATATACATGTCTTTTGTCCAATTATATTGTTATTAAGCAGGCCCAGCCACGATTTTTTTAGGGGGTGCTGAATTTGGAAAAAGTAGGCTTTTTTCCAAAAGGTGGTGCAATTTAGTGAAAAGTGGACTTTCTTCCCCAAATTTGGACCCTTTTTTTGACCAAAAAGCTTTAAAAATCCAATTGTTTTGCTTTAAATTTTGGGACTTTTGTATACTTTTGCAGGTTCGGGGGTGTTGCACTCGTGGCTACGATTCTGTTATTAAGGAACTGCAATCTTGTACATTTTTCTGTAACATTTTGTAAATAGGCCTATATAGTTTGTAAATCCACTTAGGCCAAAAAAAATTATTGTTGTGTTGCCCTCAAGTGGGAAAATGGGAAAGTTGGGTCGGACGGTCAGATTTTCTTCTTTTTTTTTTCTTCTTTTTTTCAAACCTTCAGTTTTAAAAATCCCTCAAATATTAAATAATGCTTCTTCAATTAGGAAACATTTGTCAATTTTCACTTCTAAAAACCTGTGAGACATCAATTAAAGACTAGTCTTTCAATAAAATATTAATTTTAAGTAAAAAACATTGATTTTTTGATAATCTCTCACAGAATGATTTTTTTTGTCTAAATTCACTAACTTCTTATCCAGCTGACCTGACAATAGGCTCAATTTTAAAACAGTAGGCCTATATATTTCATTACTTCAGTAGATGAAAGGATTGACAGGAAAAAGGAAAAGAAGCCCTATTTCCAGATGGGAAGGGGCACGCGAAATTGGAAATGACAGGGATGTGCAGACACCAAGTTGAAACTAGGTGTCTTTCAGTGAGAGAATTGACACCAAAAATAAAAGGGAGTCATTTGATGAAATCCCCCGGTCATTCTTTGAGACTGCATGGGGAATATTTTACCCAAAAAGAGGGCATGATAAAGTAGCCCCATTCCCTTTTTGGAAGACCTAATATGCAGCAAAACTTGTTTGGACAACCCCCACCCTGGGTTTTGCCCCTAAACCTAATCTATGAGGGTGTGAAAAACCAAACACCTGTATTATGATGCAGATTTCACAGTGAAAATTGCTTGTTTTTTATAGGGCACACAAGGACGCACACACACACGACTAGTCCCAATGGGACATTTTACTCCAGGTCGCTACAGCTGATACTGGCTGCTTAAAAGTTCATAGTAGTATTTATTCCGCAACTCATTTTTCAAGTAAACTACACACAAACTGAATTCTATGACTGGAAACTTTAAAATCCCATTTGCTTCATAATTGTTAAATTTATAAACAGCTATAAAGAAATGTAAATTACTTATTTACACTGTACACATTGACTATTTAGACAACATGTTCCAACTATATTGATGATATGTTAATACAAATCTTCAAAAATACAAAAATCAAATCAAGTTGAAGTTTACTGGCATTTCAATTAATATTGATGACATTTTGGATTCACTATTTTAACAGGGAAGTGCCATTTAAAGTCATAATGTACAATCTAATATGAATTTGGTTAATTTTTTTTTAAAACCTGATTTTTTGGCATATTTGTAATGTTTACACATGTCACAACTTGCACCTAAATGGAATCAGGCAAATTTGTTGTGTTTGTAGGTAAACAGAGCAAAGTTCGACATAAAGTCATTATGACTTTATGTCCGCCCATAGAACTGCGTGTTAAATGGCCAAAATAACAAGCAGTGTTTCTTTCACGTTACCTCGTTATTTCAGCTCAAAATTGACAGAAACCATTCCCGATCATTATACTAGTATTATTTCAGCATTTTGAGTATATAATGACAAATTTTAAATTTGAAGGAAATCGTACATTAAGCCTTTAAAGCTATAGGATTAAGGAACACTTATAAATTGTTCGATAGATTGGAGATTACCAAATGGTGTCATATTTAAAAAAATTATATAAGTCAAAATGACTTCCCATAAAACTGCACTGCATTTTGAATTTAACCACTTGAACCTGCAAAATTGCTCTATCTGTGGTAGATGGCAAATAATACTTTCCATGTAGGCATTGGCAATGAAGAGATCCGACTTGGAGTGACAGGGGTTTCTCTTTGGTGAGGCTTTTTGCGCCACGGTTGAGGACCGGGCCGAGAAGGCAACCAAAGCGAGCACTCTGAAGAAGTCAGAGGCTGCCCTGACCAAGGGGAAGGGCAGCAAGACGAAGAAGAAACGCAATAAGTCCAAGTCTTCTGGTAAGCGTTCCTCTTCGTCGGCTCCGGCTTCAGCAGGTCGGGAAGCGCAAGTCTGGGAAGCGCAAGAGTAGTGGAAAGCGCAAGAGTAGTGGCAAGTGCAGGATCATCAGACAAACCCCTCAAGAAGAGCAAGCGTTCTTCCAAGGGGAGCAAGTCAGATCGTTCCTGAGGGTACGGCGGTCGACAGTCCATGCCGGAGGCAAGCCATCTCTCCGGGCGCCTGGGTATTGTCGGTAGTGAGCGGGGGTTACAGACTGGAGTTCACCAGTCCCCCCTCGTGCGCCTGCACGTTTCAGAGGTCCACAGTAGTGCCGTCAGACGGCCCCCAGCGTCGGGCACTACTATCGGAGGTCACTCAGCTTCTCACGAAGCGGGCGATTGTCCCGTCTACCCCCCTTTCCCCAAGGGGTTTTGGAGCACATTCTTCTTGGCTCCAAAGAAGACCGGCGACTGAGGTCCCATATTGAACCTCAAGCCGTTGAACGAGTTCATCAGGCCCAAGAGGTTCAGAATGGAGACTCTCGCTTCGGTGCTAGCCTGTCCCATCAAGGGTATGTGGGCGGCATCGCTAGATCTTGGCATGGATGAAGGTTCTGGGCCTTATGAGGCATATCCAACTGCACCTTCTCGCCTTTTACAGGCCCAGTCATCACCCGATATCGTTCGCGGTTCCGATGTCGGAGATCGCGCGAGAGGAACTCTGGTGGTGGACCCATCAGCCCAATTTGACCGACGCGTCAAAGCTGGGCTGGAGGGCCACATCCACGGGGACACAGTCCCACATCAACCTTCTCGAGCTATGGGCAGTGGAGAGAACTCTCCAGCACTTCGAGGAGGTGATCGTGAGATCTCATATCGTTGTCCAGATGGACAACACAGCCGTGGTGCATGGTGGCCTACCTCAACAGACAAGGGGGCACCAGGTCACCTCGGTTGTGCCTGCATGCACTGCGCCTGATAGGGTGGTGCAAGTCCAGGCATATTACGTTGAGAGCGATGCACATAGCGGGCGTCACCGACATCCTCGCGGACGATCTGTCACGAGGGAAGGTGTCGGGACCAACAGAATGGTCCCTTGCTCCGCAGGTCGTCCAGACGATCTTCGAGGTGATGTACCACCCCTCGATAGATATTTCAGCGCAATCATCAACTGCCGGTGTACTGCTTGAGGGTCGCAGACCCACAAGCGTTCGCCGTGGACGCTCTGTCCGGTCCGTAGACTGGGGAGGGATGACTGCATACGCTTTCCCCCGATCTCACTACTCACGAGGGTGGTGGCCAAGATCGGGAGGGAGGACTGCAACGTCGTTCTGATCGCGCCGTTCTGGCCGAAACACCTGTGATTTTGTCCGATGGTGGATCTGCCGCGATTCCCCGAGTTACCAGATCTACTCCGGATGCCTGTCCCATCAAGGGTCACCCACAACCTCCTCCTTCAGGGCTCATTATTACCATGCATAATGTACCATATCTGGAAGTTAAAATCTGGTGCATTGAAATTCCAGATTTCAAAGATTTTTTAACAATTTTCATTGATGTCCTCTATCCCACCATTGGAATTCCAGACTTTGTATGGAAATACAAGTAAAAATTCCAGGATTTTTTTAAACATTTCCATGGATGCCCTCTATAGGCCCCTCACTAGGCCTATACATGGAATTCTTGTTATTTTTTCACACATCTGGAAAAAATTCCATGATTATTCTGATTATTTCATGCATGCTCTCTATAGGGGTTTGATTGAATGCGCCTGGAATTTCATACTTTTTGCGGAGATTGGGTCTGAATTCCAGATATTTTTTCAAAAAAATGTTTGCCCTCTATAGGGGTCTGATGGAATGCGCTTGGAATTCCATACTTTTTGCGGAGATTGGGTCTGGAATTCCAGATGTTTTTTCAAAAAAAGTTTGCCCTCTATAGGGGTTTGATGGAATGTGCCTGGAATTCCATACTTTTTGCAGAGATTGTGTCTGGAATTCCAGATATTTTTTCCAAAAAAAAGTTTGCCCTGGAAACTCCATATGTTTTTGCGGAGATTGGGTCCGGAATTCCAGATGCTTTTTCCAAAACAAATTTGGAATTCCAGATTTTTTTTTCAAAAAAACATTTGCCCTCTATAGGGGGTCCTTTATTATCTGGAATAGCCCAATGGTATAAGCTATAGGGATGTTTTAAAGGTCATTATAACAAATAAGTAAGCTAGATTTACAGAAAAAAAAATAACTTGCAGTATGCTACCCCCACCCTAAGAATTGTGAGGGCATGAAAAAATTAATGGATTTTGTTTAAAAAATAAGTCCTTCAAAACTGGGAGGTATAAGGCTAAACAAAGAACATGTTGCTCTTACCAATATCTTTCTCTAGAGCAACATGTTTTTTGTTTAGTCCTAAGTATCTCCATTTTGAAGGACTTATTTTTTTAACAGCAAAATTTTCGCTCAAATTTGAGGATTTGGGGCAGAAATGTGCCTGTGCAGTGCTATTTGGAAAATTTTCAAGTAGATAATTATGCATTTTTTTATGTTAGATTCAGTTTATACACAAAATTTCACCCTAGAAAATGTTCCTTTAGGATATCTTTCACTTAAATTTCCACCACTCTGTCTGATCTGCCAAACGTAAGTCAAAGCTTGAACGCTGTCATAAGTTGTCAGAGAGATTGGAGATTAAAATAAGGATATGATGTCACAGAAGTCATAATGTGACACAATCTGGTCCATAGGGGCTAAAGGCGGCAAATTTGAAACTGAGATAAAGGTAAAAATATGGAGTAAAAAACAATAACATGCATAAGAAAATAAACATCAAAAATCGTCATAACTTGAAAACCGAGTATGCTAGACCTTTGGTGTTTTCAGTAAATGATAGAGTATTGTATGTATATACGAGGGTCATTCAAAAAGTTCTACCCATGGGTCATAACTTTTGTTTTGTTAAAGGTAGCTACTTGAACATTTGCATACATATAGTTCGTAATGTCACCCACAGGTGGTGAAAAAATATGTCAAAATCAGTTTCAGATTTTTGTAGGTGACCTGAAAAACACAGTAAGATATGGTTCACCGGAAATGGTCAAAATATGTACAATATTTATAGAGGCGTCTCAAGTACAGTGTGTTGAAGATCCCATAATTATTGCATTTGGTCATGATATACTGTAAAAACTGTACAAAACACAAGAATAATCATACAATTATATGTACTAGTTAAAAGGCTGCCACAAACTGAAAATGATGGGCATTAATATGCACAAAACTAATAGAACAAATAGCCAGTGTAATCAAATTAGTATAAATGACCACAAACCCAGTTTATGAAGATATTGACTTTAATAAATCATGCTGTAAAATGGTGGCATTGTGTCGCTTTCTTTGGAATAAAATACCACAATAGATCACAAAGGGAATTAAATTTACTTTTTGACTGAAAATGTGTTATAGTAGCTTTAACTTTTGTATTTTATCTAATAGCACAGTTAGAAAACTCACACTGTAGAGATGGACACTATGCTGAAGCTGATTATCATCACCTGAGATGTTACAAGATATCCCTCCACAAATTGGAATTCTGGGTAATTTCTGTCCATCAAAATTTAACTTTTTCAGTCACAGATGATGTTTTGGACTGTAAGGTGTATATTCATTCAAAATTTATATTGTTACTAATATGATTTGTTTGTATAAGAGGGAAGTTCGTACATTGGCTGCACGCATGTTTTCAAGTTCAATATCCAAAGATGCATCACCGTTTCCGGTGTACCATATCTTACTGTGTTTTTCAGGTCACCAACAAAATCTGAAAATGATCTTGACATAATTTTTTCACCATCTGTAGAAGACAGGTACGTACTATATGTTTGCAAATTTTTAAGTAGCTACTTTTAACAAAACAAAAGTTATGACCCAACGGGTAGAACTTATTGAATGACCCTCGTATTATGTAATAATTACAGTAAATCAATTTCCAAAAACGCCTCCTTTGCCCCCCATGGACCAGATTGTGTCACAAATTACATGCATTTCACAGAAGTCAAAATGACTTCCCAGAAATTGCATTTGAAGGTCCACATGTCCAGGACCCCAAATTAAACCACTTGGACGTGCAAACTTCATCTATATGTATATCTGCAGTAGATAGCAAATACTTTCCATGTTGTTTCCGAATGTGCTACCAGGTAGAACCACACCCTACCCCATGTATGTATTTGTGAGTATAAATATACAATGGTGCAGGGTTTCAAATTCGAGGAGAACCCCAGAACCGGTTCTCCTGAAGGTTCTCGCTGGATTACAACTAGGAGAACCAAAATTGGTTCTCGTAAGCTTCCAAGTCTCAGATCGCATGTTGTGTTATATTTTACCTTTCTGCAGCAGAAATATGATAGTGCAGGGAGATATATTAATTGTATTCATAAATTATTGCTCTGGTAGTTAATCTATCCCTTGTTCCAAGGCAAAAATTAAATCGGTGACAAAGGCAACAGTGGCCGATTGTTCAGATGAACTTAGAACTAGTTTTAAGTTTTGAGCATTGTTGTGAAAGGGTAGTGAAAGCAACATGCATTGTCTGTCAGAAAAACTGCACACAAATTAAGGTTACCTATTTTTCTCAATATTTTGCAGGAATCAGAAGCCTGGTTTTGATGAGAACCGAAGGTTCCCGCAATTGATTGCGAATTTGAACCCCTGTGGTGTCAGATAGGGCCTACCCATCTCAGGATGGGACTTTCATCCTGTACCTATATGTCAATCGATCAATCAATGGAGAGTGCTATCTTGGGTTGATAGCAAGTTCACTTCACTTGTAGGCCTATTATATAGGAGTCTATACAAATGTTACCAAAACTTGCAGGTTCACTACCTTCCTTTTTTTTATCATTACAACCACTTGACCTTAGAGTAGTCTATACTAGGCCTAGTGGTAATAGTAAATACATTGAAAACAATATTGAACACAATTCAATAAACAGACACATTATGGAGGAAAATGCTGGAAGGTGTATGGCAGCTCTTCCGTAGATATTATAAGTTACCAAACAATGAAACTTGAAACCTAAATAAAAATGCAAGACAACAACCAATTTGAGACAATGATGATGCTCAATGAGGACAAATTAACTGTGTTTTATATTCATTAACCATAACATGAGACAATGGTGCTCAATCAGGACAAATCAATACATACAAGTGAATACAAATTTGAAAGTGAGAGTAGATCTACTCTCACTTCCCAGATGCATGTTAACTCCTCTCCTACTTCTCCTCTCAGTTACTGATCATAATCAAAACAAATAGGATGGGTTTGGGTGGTGAGTAACATATGGATCCACATGGATAACTCTTCACATGGATCCACTATCCATATAGCAAGTGCCCTAAATGTTAGCCTGGCCCAGGGCCCAGAAAAACATAAATCTAGGCAATGCTACACAAAATGTACATATTATGCTACACTCTGTGTAGATTGTGACAGTCTCCACACTGCAGTGCACACTTTATGCCATGCACCCATACATATGTATGCATGTCGCATTCGTGCACACTATGCTACAGAAAAAACCAGCAAACTGGAAAAACATTTCAAGAATTGTCCTTTGTGGTGAATTTCAAGTTATCATGTTTAATATCATTATTATAGCTTTTATTCATCATTTATTCCCTATTCCAATACACTGCATGACTCTCCTGCATGCACAAGTGCACACATGAAGAACTACATGTCAATGTTTGTGTGAGCATAGCTCTCCGCCACATGCTTGTGCATCGGAGTCAAATGAATAGAGTTCCTTTACCGCCATGTTTACAGAAATTTATGATTTACAGAAGCTAATAGGTAAAGTATTGATAAAACTTGGATATAGTTGTCCAGATGTGCATAATTAATGATATTATTAATCATTGTGTCAGTGTAAGAAGTTGAGATGTAACCGGAAGTCTGGATATTTATACCGCCTGGTCCTGTCCAGTATTACCTTAGAAGTAGAAGGGATGTGTGGATGTGCATGAAATGAACATGATGAAAGGCTCTTTATTCGGAAAATTGACAAAACAATTAAATTGGATGAAATTACTAAATGTATGTTGAAATTATTATTTGTGCAGTCTGTGTGTCAATACACATGCAGACATATTTTTTCACATGATGATTTTCACATCCCAATATATTGCTCGATTCACTAAGACCACATCAAATCTCTTTTTGTACTTGATTAATTCCACCAGATCCTGGAAAAGGATCTGATTCCACAAAATTAAACCAGTTCTACATTTTTTTTGTAAATGAGAGTACTTAGCAAGTAAAAATGTCTCAGGAACTCATGGTTCATAAAACAACTTAAAACTTACGTTGCATATGATTATGACATAATACATTTCTCTTTATAAATGTTTGTTGGTGCGGAATGTAGTTTTATTTATTTATTACATCAAGAGTGTATTAATAGCAATTAACAACAAATTAATGTTTACACCAATAGTAATAGCTTTGTTTATACCCATACCCATAATGGGACCCATACAAGTATTAATTAAGTCCCAATTTCCGTACCTGATGTACCCATGGCCCGTATCCTTACCCGTACTGGGACCTGTAGGCCTATCCGTACCCGTACTCGAGTCCCAATTTTCGTACCCATACCCGTACCCGTGGCTCCGTATCCGTACTCGCACCCTATTTTGGGTTCGGACCGTACCCGTACCCAGGGAGCCGTACCCATGGCCTGGGACCCCTACCTGTACCCATGGTCTGGGCCCGTGCCCGTACCCGTACTCATGGCTTGGGACCCATACCCGTTACATACTTTCCCATGACCAATGATACTGAGTCATCATCTTGTGTCATCTTTTTTCTAAGTAAACACTATCCACTTGAGGTATATGCATGTCTATTATAATGCTGCAATTTAATCATTGTAAAGAAAAATTAATCTGATGTTGAAACAAAACGAGTTTATATGTTTCCTCATTCCTTTCTCAACAACACAATTATGTTTCTCTTCTTCTTCCTTATAAGTGCCTCCCTCATATGCATGATTATTATCGCACTGGTACAGACAAGTTGTACTTATTTTTTACTCTGGAACCTAGAGTACATGAGTGTAGGCCTACTTTTGAAGTACAGTCAACAGTACCGGGATGATGCCCATCAATCTTTGTAGACCTGTACCATAGGACTACCATACTTGCTTGGCAATCTGCAAATACCACATCATCCAATAACTCCCCTCCAAAAGTACACACTCTTGTGTTCTCCCCATCCTATTTACTCTACATATCACCTATCATCAATTGATAATATAATGCAGAAGAGATCAGTTACAGTCCTGGGTTACAGTAGACACCCTTGACACACTCCTCTCCCATCTACTTGGGTTTGGAACTCCTCTGCCACTTGTCCTATGTATTGTTGGATTATTTAATATATTCTGCCACTTCAGTCAACATGGCCAACTCCAATCCCCTTCAGAATGTCAGACAATGGCTTAAAGCTACTTGTAAACATGTGCAAAGTCCCATTGTAGGCATAATACTCCTCATGGGTATACAAATGTAGATGCATAATCATGACAGGTTTTTGAAAAATATCAATATCAGACAAAACAGTTAAAAAGTTTAAGTGGTTTTTTTTCAGGTTTTTATGTTTGAGTGGTTTGGTGTACCTTAATTTTTGTTGGTGTCCCCGTATGTTAGTGTATGTGTGCAATGAATGTGTGCGTATGTTAATGTTGGGTGTGAGGGGGCGGGGTGTAGCGCACATGTGTACTGTTTGTATATATATTGTGGTGTGTGAGGTTAGGGTATGTGAGTTTGTTGATGGGGTGGGGTGTAGTAAGTTGATGGGTTGTGCAGGGTAGGGGTGTGTAATATGTAAGTCGATATCCCATTGAATTAGACCTATCAATGCATTATTTCAGTGTAACCGTAACCTTGGGGAATAATACAGAACATGAAATGCTTTATCTAATTGGTAAGACATGGTTGGGTGTGTCATTTTGGGTGCCCGAGTGTTTTGTGTACACCGGTGTGTGCACAACTATATGACTTGTAAGCTTGAATTTTTAAGGTTATTAACAATTTCAAACTGTTGCGATTTGGTAGTTCAAGGCATCTTGCGAATGATAGTGAACTTTGGCAAAAACTGCATTGCTCATTTCATAGAAGAATTCAAATATCACAGATATACTTTTGTAGGTCCTGTGGTTCTTGAGTTACGTTGTAAAGAGCGCTGAAACAACAACACTTTAGTAAAACGTACATAACTCATTAACAACAATAAATTAAGCAAGTTTGCAAAGTATGCAATTTGTAGAATGAACTTTTGCAAAACATCAAGGTGTTATTTTTCAATAATATATTGATCTAGATAATGAAAATCGATTTTTAGGTTGCTTCGACCAACAATACCTCGTCTACCCTTAATCACAGAGATAATTGATAAAAAAAATGTGCCATTTTTTTCAGAAATAAAAGATATTGGTACTTTAAATGATGTCTGTGTATGTGGAGTGGGGGTTGTTGTCTGTTGTGGTGACGGGGGGGATGGATGTGTGTGTGGGGGGGGGGGCTGAGGTGCGACGGTGTTGGGGTGACAAGTGGGGGGGGGTGAGTGTTTTGGGCCCATATATCTGGGTATGTTTAGGGGTGCATGATGTCCCTGTGATGGTTTGTTTAAATTGCCTGAACTCATTGAGATTCAAAATTTTGAATTATATGGACTTATTTGGAATATTTGGGAATTAACATGGACTTTTAGGGACTTACGGGATATATTAGGAGTTATTTGGAATTAGTTTGAATAATACGGACTTACAGGGATTTACCGGGTTTATTTGGAGTTACTCAGAATTAGAGGGATGCTTGGGAATTAAGTGGACTTATATGGACTTACTGGACTTATTAGGAGTTATTTGGAATTAGTTTGGAATAATATGGAATTATAGGGACTTACCGGACTTATTTGGAGTTACTCAGAATTACAG